>NW_022154745.1:0-83494 GCF_001633185.2 Quercus lobata
ACATTCAGTGGCGAAACTTTACCAAGAGCGTTCATTAATGCTCTTATTTCTTCTCTTTCTACGTTCATTAAGTCTGCAGAAGAACTGCCTTCATCAGACTTTCTTTTTTTTGACCTTCTTGAAATTTGGCCAACTGTTTCGTTCAACATGGCCTGCACTTGACCAATGCATGGAAATCCTTCGGATTTGATAACACAAGCGTCCGGAATATCCTGCATAAAAATAACCCAAATCATTATTTTCAATACAAGTAAAATAAAGAATTTTATAACTAGCCATTTTAACTAAAATCATTGCAAATTTGCTTCGTCTTTGGGCTCCTTCTCAATACAACGGTTCGCCTACCGGTTGAACCCCTGACTACAACGTAGCGCCGCCCCTGCCATTCTTATTTCAGAGCTTCAATCTCTCTCTAAATCATTCGGACAACCATCTGGTTTCATATGTGAGTTTTGCATTTGTTTTCAACTAGGGAAAAAAAAATGAGTGCAAAACAGAGGAAGATATGAAAACTAAAGACAGAGAAGGAACAAACATATCAAGAAATACAGACAACAATGAGAAGGCGACATTAACAGAGAAGAAAGTAAAGTGACGACTAACACTGAGTATCGTATCCCAGAAGCTGGAGTGATTTGGTGCTATTATCCCTGATTTCAAATCGATATTATTACAACTATCTCCAACAGTGTCCATAACTGCCGACCAAACCTTCCAACGTTCTTTCACTTCGACCCAAATCTCTTTAACGTCGAATGTGGTTAAATTCGCCATATAGAGTCGATTAACAGAATCTCTAATTGTTGAAAGTTCCTCCGTCCTTATATTCTTTTCAGGATCAAGGTTATCGGACACTGTTTGTAGAAAATATGCAAAGCAGCCATTTATATTCGTTAATCGTCTCATATTTTCTCTGGAAGACCACAAAGAGATATACTTTAGATGCGCGGATCTGCTTTTGTTCATGTTGTTATATACTAATATTAACAACCTTTTTCATGTGTACACGTGCAAGAGCAATCATAACAAATTCAGCACTTTCAAACTAAAACAAAAGAAATTCTGATGACGTCAGTTACTAAACTTTGCCCCCACCTTGCCTACATGATAAGTTATAGTTGATGGAGAAGTGATAGTGGGTCCATATGAGAATTTTCCTCTATTAACCATAACTCATATGCGAAGTGTGGGCAAAGTAGACTTTTCGGGTATATTTGGATACCGCTTATTTTACTGAAATTGAAAAATTATTGTTGAAAGTATTGTAAATAAAGGTAAAAGTTAGTTGAAATAGTACAGTGGAGTCCCTGAATAGTGCCAAAAAGTGCAATGGGGTCCATAAGAACTACTGCGTTTCTTATGCATAGACTTTTTGAGTGTGTTTAGATACCGCTTATTTTACTGAAACTGAAAAATTATTGTTGAAAGTATTGTAGATAAAGGTAAAAGTTAGTTAAAATAGTATAGTGAAGCACTTGAATAATGCCAAAAAGTGAAGTGGGGTTCATAAGAACTACTGTGTTTCTTATGCATAGACTTTTCGAGTGTGTTTGAATACTGCTTATTTTGTTGAAACTGAAAAATTATTATTGAAAGTATTACAGATAAAGGTAAAAGTTAATTGAAATAGTACAGTAGAGTCCTTGAATAATGCCAAAAAGTGCAGTGGAGTCCATAAATAGTAGAAAAAATAAATTTAATAGTGAAATAATTTTCATTTTTCATCCTAACCCAAACACACACTACATCAGCACTTTCAACCTAAAACGACATCATCCTAATGCGTTTCTCTCTCCTCATGTCACTTCTCTCCTTTATACATCTTTCTTCTCTATTTGGAGCCACTGTTTTATCTACAGTGATAAAAATTAGGTCTATATCATGGACTCTTGCACTTTCTTAATGAACTTTTCTCCATGGAAAATCTTTTCAATTTGGCTACAATTTAACAAAGAATTATGTGTAGTAAGAGCATTCCCATCAAAGCTTCTAAAAAATTTAGCATTTACCATCTCAAAAATCAACTTTATAACATATAACGCATCACTTTACAATATTCCTTACATCAAAACTTCTATTTTTTAACACTTTTTTTTTTTTTGTTGAGAAACAACACTTTACTTAAATATTCTTTCTTTGTTATTTTTTTATTCATTTATATTTATTATTTCTCACTCTCCCTCTGTCTCTCTCTCCCACTATCTCTCCATCTTTCTCAACCAAGTCTAGAAGCTTCTCACTCTCTCTGATATTCTACTCTCAAAACCTGCATACCTTGAGCTTTTCAAGCTCATCATCTCCAACCACAACCACAGCCACCACCACTAACACAATCTCAACCCCCAACCACCAAAAAAAAAAAAAAACCCACGACACAAACTACAGCCAAAACCCACCACAAAACCGTAGCCAAAACCCACCACCCTCGCAGCCAAAATCCACCCCAACCTCTCTGATAACCACCATCCCAACAACCTAACCACCACAAACCCACAACCAACAGCCTCAACCCTCCGACACAAGCAACCTCAACCCACGGCCTCAACCAACTTCAACCCACGACATAAACCCATGGCCTCAACCCACAGTCTCAACCAACCCCAACCACTGTCGGACCCACCACCGTTGAACCTTCCACCGTCAGACCCACGACCCACTTGCAGTCATCAAGACCCATCAAACCCACGAGAGGGAGAATCTGAGAAAGAGAGATGAGAGAGAACGAGAATGAACGAGTGAGAGTAAGAGTGATACTCTAAAAAGAGAGAAAAATATTAAAAAAATGATAACACCTGTACTTGGGGTGTGTTTTTTTTTTTTTTTGGTTGTTGTCAATATATGAGCTATCATTTTATAAATTTTGTATAATTTAAGTCTTTTAATAATGACCACCCTGAAAAAAATTCCTAGAGTCACCACTGTTGGAGGTCTAACCACCCTTTTCATTTCGTCGGCATTGACTTAGGCCTGTAGGAGAAATGGCAAATGGGCAGGTTGGTTTGGGTTCGAGTTGGGTCAATCGGATTTCAAGTCAACCTGTATTTTTCAAACAAACTTAAAAAAAAATTTACAAAAACTAATCAATGACAACTTTTTTAGAGAAAATGAATAAAATCAATCAAAGAAATGAATTGCACCTAATCCTACTTATTAATATCCTTCCAATTCTACCAGTTTTGAGCTAAAATTCTTTATAGTCATGAAATCATGATAACAAAGCCTTCAATGTTAATAATTTACTACCAAAATGCTTGTAATTACAAATTAACAACTTCAAAGATAGATAGATCTTAAGGAGCACAAAAGATTATATATTTTAAGTTTACAGCACTAATAATATAATTCTTACAAAAAAAAAAAAAAAACCCTCAAAAGCCTTCCTTTCTTGTTTCATATTTCCACAATGGACCATGTTACGTCCCCTAGAAACCTGTCATGCTTCTGTATGCAATAGAAACCTGTCATACTTCCTTTTTAACCTTCTTTCTCCGCCAGTTATTAGAACTATAATTCATCTACAGACCAAGAATAGCATGGTGGGTTCCTAAGGCAATTTGTATGAGAGCGTTTAAACTCTCAGCGAGGTGCCTCGTGGACCTGGAGTCTTTTGGCTGAATATTGCTGAATCTCGAGTTTATTTGCGTTATTGTCACTGTTCTAAGTTATTTAGGGAACTGAGGAAAGAAAGTGAATTTTAGCAACAATATTGCCAAAATTCTAACAAAAGTATGAGAGAGAAAGAGAAAAAGTGGGAGGGAGAAAATTTTGAATTTCAGCAATGGCATTACCAAAATTCCTACTGCCCAAACACGCTGACCGAGTGGGTGTGAAGTGCTCGAAGTGTGTGAGCGCGTAAAGGAAACCAATTGTGGCAATGCCACTGCCGAAATAGGGGGAAAAAAATTTTGTGGCAATGCCATTGCTGAAAATGGGAGGGGAAAAAAAAAGTGGATGTCGAAATCTGGGGAGGAATTAAAAAAAAAATATAATGTGCTATGTACACAATATTTTTACAACATTTTCACAACAAATCACAAGTGATTAGTTATTATTAGTTAAAATTTGAATTTAACACTGAGATTACTTTTTTAATCCAACAATAACAATCAGTAACAACCTACCACTTAGAATTTATTATAAAAATGTTGTAAAAATTGTGTGCACTTATCATTTCTTTAAAAAAAAAAAAAAATGTGTATTGGATTTGTGGCAATGGCATTGCCGAAATAAGAGGAAAAAAAATTGTTGCAATTGGTTTGTGGCAATGGTATCACCGAAATATGGGAAAAAAATTTGTGGCAATTGTGGCAATGCCATTGCAGAAAATGGGAGGGGGAAAAAATAGTGGTTGCTGAAATCTGGGAAGGAATTAAAAAAATAATAATGTGCTGAGTTATTATTAGTTCAAATTTGGATTTAATACTGAGATTACTTTTTTAATCCAACAATAACAACCAGTAACAACCTGCCACTTATAATTTGTTGTAAAAATATTGTAAAAATTGAGTGCACTTATCATTTCTAAAAAAAAAATGTATAATGGATTTGTGGCAATGGCATTGCCGAAATAGGAGGAAAAAAAAATGGTTGTAATTGGTTTGTGGCAATGGTATTGCCGAAATATGGGAAAAAAATTTGTGGCAATTGCGGCAATGCCATTGCCGAAAATGGGAGGGGAAAAAAAAAATAGTGGTTGCCGAAATCTGGGAAGGAATTAAAAAAAAATATACTGCGTCTACAATATTTTTACAACATTTTCACAATAAAATCACATGTGATTAGTTATTATTAGTTCAAATTTGAATTTAATACTAAGATTATTTTTTAAATCCAATAATAACAACCAGTAACAACCTGCAACTTAGGATTTGTTTTAAAAATGTTATAAAAATTGTGTGCACATATCATTTCTCAAAAAAAAAAAAATGTGGAATGGATTTTGTGGAAATAGTAGGGGAAAAAAATTGTTGTAATTAGTTTGTGGTAATGGCATTGCCGAAATAAGGGAAAAAAATTTGTGGCAATTGTGACAATGGCATTGCTGAAAATGGGAGGGAAAAAAAGAAGACTACTTTATGTGCAAAGAACACAAAGAAGTTTAAAGAATTACACTTCGTAATCATGTAGAACCCAATTTTTTTTTTTTAAATGATCTTTCCAAATTTTTTGCATCCACTAATGTAGTTGTATAATACCCATAAAGTTAAAAGGGAAAATCTCTTAGAATTGATTTTTTTTTTTTAATTATAAATTTATAAGGAAATTTTATTGGCCAAAAAAAAGACTACTTTATATGCAGGGACGGAACTATATATAGAGAGAGGGGGGCTGTGGCCCCCTCAAATTCTTGTAAAATATTAAATAGTAAATATACATTTAAACGGAACTATATATAGAGAGAGGGGGGCTGTGGCCCCCTCAAATTCTTGTAAAATATTAAATAGTAAATATATATTTAAAATTTTAGAAAATAAACCCAAAAAAAAATTATATTTACCCTCTTTAAGAAAATTATATTGGCACCCTCAATTTCGAATCTTAGTTCAGGCCTATTCATGTGCAAAGAACACAAAGGTGTCTAAAGAATTACAATACGTAATCATGTACAGAAGTAATCGTGTTGTGTTTTACTTCATGTCCATATTTTTTTTTACGTTTTTTTTTCCCTCCCATTTACGGTAATGGCATTGTCACAATTGCTACAATTTTTTTTTTCCTATTTTGGCAATATCATTGCCATAAACCAATTACAACAAATTTTTTTCTTCTTCCTATTTCGATAATGCTATTGTCACAAATCCATTTCACATTTTTTTTTAGAAATGATATGTACATACAATTTTTACAATATTTTTATAACAAATCCTAAGTGGCAGGTTATTACTGGTTGTTATTGTTAGATTAAAAAAGTAATCTCAATGTTAAATTCAAATTTGAACTAATAATAACTAATCACCTGTGATTTATTGTGAAAATATTGTAAAAATATTATGTACGTAGCACATTATATATTTTTTTAATTACTCCCCAAATTTCGACATCAACTATTTTTTTTTTCTCTCCCATTTTCGGCAATAACATTGCCACAATTGGTTTCCTTTGGGCACCCACACACTTCGAGCACTTCACACCCATTCAATCCACTTTGGACCATAGGAATTTCGGTAATACCGAAATTCAAAATTTTCTCTCTCCCTTTTTTTTTTCTTTCTCTCTCATACTTTTGTTAGAATTTCGGCAATATTATTGCCAAAATTTACTCTCCTTCTTCAATTCTTTAAATAATTTGAAATAGTGCCCATAATGCAAATAAACCTAAAATTCAGCAATATTCAGTCAAAAGACTCATGGACCTGAGTCAACTAACTCAGCTAAATAAGTTTGAGTTTCCATAATAATCTAACTAAGAAGTAACAAGGCAACATCTTACTACCTCGCTTCTTCAAAAAAAAAAAAAATATTAACCCTCGGTTCCTTTTGCATACAGAAGCACGACAGGCTTCTAGGGGACGTAACTTGGTCCATTGTGGAAATATGAAACAAGAGAGGATGGCTTTTGAGGGTTTTTGATTTTCAATCAAACGTTATCTATCTTATCAAGGGTCTATGTCTCAAGTCTGACGCATTGAGAGTGATTTATTTTTTATTCTTTTGGGAATAAGGACTTCTTCTTTTTTTTGTTAGGTGAAAGGACATCTTCAAATTACATAAATGATATCCATTCAGTCTTGTCACTTGAGTTTTTTTTTTTTTTTTTAAATATATTAAAAAAATAAAAAAGATACCATAGCCACTGTATCGTACTTGGGATGTTTCAAGTCTGACGCATTGAGAGTATTTTTTTTTTTTTGGGAATAAGGACTTCTTTCTTCTTCTTCTTCTTTCTTTTCTTTCTTTTTTTTTTTTTTTTTTTTTTTTTTTTTATGATAAAATAACTTTTTCAAATTACATAAATATCTCCCCCTCTTGTCATGACAATATTAATTAGTATACTTTTTATTTTCTTTCTGAATTGTATTTTTCCCACCTTAATAAATATCTCCACCGAAACAACAACAAAAAGAAAGCATAAAAAATAAATAAAAAAATATTTAATTAAAATGATAAAATAATTAAATATTTGATGTGTATTGTGAGTGATTTTTTTTTTTTTTTGGGAATAAGGACTTCTTTCTTTTTTTTTTTGGATGAAAGGATTTCTTCAAATTACATAAATATCTCTCCCCTCTTATCATGTCAATATTAATTAGTATGCTTTTTCTTTTCATTCTGAATTGTATTTTTCTCACCTTAATAAATATCTCCACCGAAAAAACAAAAAAGAAAGCATAAAAAGAGAATCAAAAAAACAAATAAAAAGAATAAATAATAAATTATTTAATTAAAATGATAAAATAATAAAATATTTGATGTGTATTTTAAAGTTGTATATTAAAATAAATAAAATTATGTTTTGTTGTGTCAAAATAACTATATTTATTTATTTTTATATCCTGGCTCTGAAGAAAATGCTGAAACAAATGAGAGCCATCCTACCAAGTGACGCAAAAGAGCTTCAGGGAATCACCCAATCCCTCGTCAAAACCTCTTGAAAAGTTAGTGCCCAAGTTAGGTTAGGGTTTTTTTGTAGTTAAGATTGAGATGATAAGAAAGGAAAAGGTGGGGACGAGGTTGACAAGAGGAGCGGGAAGAAACAGTGGGAAGAAATGATGAAAACAGTACAGAAATAAAGAGTAACATAAATAGAGAAGATAGCTACACCTAAAAAGAGAAGACAAGGAAGTTAAGATTGAGATGATAAGAAAGGAAAAGGTCGGGACGAGGTTGACAAGAGGAGCGGGAAGAAACAGTGGGAAGAAATGATGAAAACAGTACAGAAATAAAGAGTAACATAAATAGACAAGATAGCTACACCTAAAAAGAGAAGACAAGGATGAAAACCGATGTGAAATAAAGAGGAGTTGACAACTTATCAGAGTTGAAAGAAACGCCGGCGCGGAGAGAGCTCTCAAAGAGGGAAAAATCTTTTCATCTTAGGTATATGAAAAGGAGCGAAAGCACCTACTATATATGTAACCATTTTTCTACCAGCAGGTCCAGCACAATGGTTGCCACAATTTCATAGATTATGAATAGTAAAGTACCACTTTTACTCGATCATTAAAGTTGCGTTCCTTTCTTTTATTCATTCATATTACATTTTGACCAATATATGTAACCATTTTTCTACCAGCACAATGGTTGCCACAATTTCATAGATTATGAATACTAAAGTACCACTTTTACTCGATCACTAAAGTTGCGTTCCTTTCTTTTACTAAAGTTAGGAGTATTAGAGAATCTTGCTAAAGTTATACAATATATTGAGCAGTATTATTTAATATTTACTATTTAGGCACTATTTAGAAAGAGAACCATTGATATTTAATATTTACCCTTGATAAGACTGTACGATCTAACTCTGTAAAAAGAGAACCATTCATCAAGATGGTTCTCTAATCTCAGAAACTGTTCTATGCACAAAAAGTAGTGAACAGTGAGAACCGAATCTCATACAATCTTTTAACACTCGGTCGTATCTAGGATGTGAGAACCGAAGTTGTACTGCCTGAGTTTGAAAACTGTGGAAGATTCCTGCAAAACTCGGTCGTATCTAGGATATCTCATACAATCTTTTAACGAAGGACCGAACAACCACATTCGCGTTGCAATTTTTCATCTGGCTTGACAAATTGAGAGACAGGCGAGAGGATAAAGAAGAAGGAAGTTTTATTAGGAGGAGAGGATTACGTATGAGAGAGAGGAGAGCATACATATTTAATAGAAAAAAAAAATCAGATTTAAAAATTAAAAAAATATTAATGTGTAAAATACTAAAATTCTAGAGATGTCAACTAAAAGTTAGAGACTTCAGTTTTATATATAATAATAATAATAATAATAATAATAATAAATACAATTTAAATTGAATTAAATTTATTAAAAATATTTTCTTTTTTAAACTAAGTTTCACCCTGATGTTGTTGCCACATGAGAGAGGGAGAAAAAAATCAATAAAAATACTCTTATTAGATTGATCTCAAGAACAATTTGCCACAGTATTTCTCTCTCTAGAATTCTCTATCAACCTCCCTCTTTTTAGGAGGATCTTTTACATTATATAGCCTCTTTCAGTTGATCTTGACCTTCCATTTGTTGATCATGTAAGCCACTACTTGAATGCTTATCCTATCAGAAGCCTTCCTAAATCTTTTGTGAATTGCAGCAACCAAGATAGCACCGTTAAGGGGTCTTTTCCATATAAATGCGGTCATAGGGTTTTAGTGAAATGCATTAAATATGGTGGCAGCTATCATCTCTTCAGCCACGTCAAGACTAACCCCCACTCTAAAGCTCTTCCTCTATAGTGTGACCACCTTTGGTAATGTCCCATTGATGTGGCCAAGGCTCGCCTCCCTAGCCTTACCGTCCGAGGGCATGGTCCCCTCGAAATTGCATCGACCTCCTTGGCCTCGGATATGACATGTGGCACTATTACCTCATTAAATTTTTGTATCCTACAATAACCCCTCAAAACTTCAGTTTTTTCCTCATGTCTTAAGAGAAAAATGGGGTTTTGATCTTGGGCTATTGGCTCCACACGCTTTGATTTTCCCACATGAGAACATCACTTCGTATGCCCTGTAACTGGTTCTTGTTGGCTAGGAGGAGGAGGATCCTGAAGCAATACTTCTGGATTTGGATCAGTAATTTTGGAAGTCACTTTGGCTTGAGTGGAAGCAGGATCCGAGACTCAGATTGCATGAGGGTAGAACACATTCTCTGCCTTCCTCAACTCAAATGAAGTCTCAACCCCAACTCGGTTAAGGGCTTCATCCCAAGTTTGGGCGCAGTAAATGTGGCACACCACTGGGACCTCTGCCCTATGGGTTTCCTCGGTCTCAGCTACCTCGAGGTCGTAACCTTTCTGTTCAGCCACGTTCGTTGCCTGCTCGGCCTCAACCTTTGCCTTCTCGGCCTCCTGCCTAGATTTCTCAACTTGATCCCTTAATCTTTGGGCTTCCTCCAGCTGCTTTTTAAGGGCTGCCATTTGCTTCTTGGCAGCCTTCAACTCTTCATTTGCTTCACGTAGGCACTTCCTTTGATCCTCGACTTGCCTTTGTGCACCTTCCAAGACAGAATCAGTGTTGTAGCGAGTTTGCTCCTTAGTAGTTAATTTTTTCCTCGCCTCGGCCAGGTTGTGCTTCGATATGGTCAGAGTTTGTATGACAGACGTCTGTTTTTTCCTTTCATCCTCTAACTGTTGATAACAGTTATTGAACATCTCATACAGTCTAAAAATGTTTTGGATAATTTAAAAGGAAAAGATCAACACAATAGTTAGTAAAAATCATAGATTAGTAAATAATAATTGCAAGTAAAAAAAAAGGAAACAGGGAAAGAGAGTTGACACTACACCATTCCCAAGTATCTTTTATTATTAAGGATGATCGGAAAACAAATTCAATGTTTTTGGATGATAACTTGTAGATAGCATATTTAGTGGTCTAAGAAACAAACGTAAAAATATTTTGTAAGGAAAAAAAAAATCAATGTTAAAATTTGTTCGGAAATGCCTATCAGATGTACTCGCCAAGGATTTAGACCTCAACAAAATAGCGGTGTTTCTGTACGACAACCTGTAGATGGCATATATTGTGATTGGATAAACCAAAAAAAAAAAAAAAAAACCTCGGTTAAATTTTGTTCAGAAATGCCCCTAGGTCACAATTTTGACCGGAATACAATGTCGGCATTTTTGCACAAAAGCATGTACATAGCAAATTCAACAAATGGAAAAATCTTTTGAAGAACAAAAAACATTAGTCCAATTTTGTGCGGAAATGCCCCTTGGTCCACTTGGCCAAGAATGTTGACCGGAAAATAAATTCAACATTTTGGCGAGATAACTTGTAGATAGCACATTTAGATTTCCAAGAAACAAATGTAAAAATGTTTTGTAAGGGGGAAAAAAAAAACCTATGTTAAAATATATTCAGAAATGTCCACAAGACGTACACGTTAAGAATTTGGACCAGAATACAATATCGGCATTTTTGCATGAAAACCTGCAGATGGCTTATATTGAGGTTAGAGAAACAAATAAAAAAATTGTTTGCAAAAAAAAAAAAAGAAAAAAAAAAGCTCGGCTAAATTATGTTAAAAAATGCCCCTTAGTCCTACTAGTCTAGAATTTTGACCGGAATACAATGTCAGTATTTTTGCACCAAAACTTGTACTTAGCAAATTTAGAGGTCCAATAAACAAATGGAAAATTCTTTTCCATGAATGAAAAATATCATTCCAATTTAGGTTGAAAATACCCCAAGGTCCTCTTGCCTAACAATCTTGACCGAAAAACAAATTCAATGTTTTTGGACGATAACTTGTAGATAGCATATTTAGTAGTCCAAGAAACAAACGTAAAAATATTTTTTAAGAGAAAAAAAAAAATAACAAGGTTGACATCATTCCAATTTAGTTAGTGTGGGGTCCACTAATTTGTGGCCCTGGCCCATTTTTACGTTGGGGCCCAAGACCCGAGCCGAGAAAGGTTATAGCCGAGGATAGGTAATAAAAGTCCAAAGAGTCTTGAGATACAGCCGAGGATGATTCTGTCCTCGGCATATCCGATGTCTACCTGGAAGGAAGGGCAAAAACGGTATAGGAACAGTTTGGGAAAAAAATCTAAAATATCTAGGTCGATAGAGAAGGGTACGCTGGATAGTATAACGACCAAGGACAATGGGAAAGCTGCCCTTATTGCCATTCAATACTCTGCACCTGACAGAGCCATACTTTTCAGCTTTTACAATCACCCCCAACCACTCTGGGTATGAGCTGATGGGACAAGTATTCGTCCTAGAAAATCGAACCTCACACGTGGACGTTGGATAAGGGATACAGGCTAGTATAAAAGGAAAAGTAAGCAACCCGAGGAAAGGGGCTAGGAAAAATGGCCAAAAACCAGAGCCTTCCAGCCCGCCTCCAGGAGAAAGACTCTTAGGACGAACACGATTTAAATTATGTATGAACACCCCGAAAAATCCACTGTCTTGTGACCAAGGCTTAGCCTTTCAAACCCACGCTCTATAAATGATATTGTTTGGGCCTTTTTACGTGCGAACCCAACACTATTATGGGTCGTTACAAATTGTGTCCTTACAATTGGCGCTGTCTGTGGGGAAGGCTTGTGTTTTGGCATAGATAGTGGGGTAAAACAATCCCTCACATCATTTCCAACAGCCGAATATAGTGTTCTAGCGTAAAGTTCCACTAGGGGCTACGTTTCTTCACTAGGGGCTGCGCTTCGTAGCGTTAACAGCACGGATGGTTCTAGGGGCTTGGCCGAGTTGCTAATCCCCCTAAACCAAGGTCCCACGCCATAGTCGAACTTATCAAAATCAAGTTTTGGATAGAACCAAGGTATTGCATGGTCCTCGGACTCAAATCTATGGGGAAACCAACTACTTAAATCAAGTTTTGGACAGAACCAAGGTATTGCATGGTCCTCGGACTCAAACCTATGGGGAAACCAACTACTTATCAAAATCAAGTTTTGGACAGAACTAAGGTATTGCATGGTCCTCGGACTCAAACCTATGGGGAAACCAACTACTTATCAAAATCAAGTTTTAATCAAGTTTTGGACAGAACCAAGGTATTGCATGGTCCTCGGACTCAAACCTATGGGGAAACCAACTACTTAAAAATCAAGTTTTGGACAGAACCAAGGTATTACATGGTCCTCGGACTCAAACCTATGGGGAAACCAACTACTTAAATAAAGTTTTGGACAGAACCAAGGTATTGCATGGTCCTCGGACTCAAACCTATGGGGAAACCAACTACTTATCAAAATCAAGTTTTGGACAGAACCAAGGTATTGCATGGTCCTCGGACTCAAACCTATGGGGAAACCAACTACTTATAAATATCAAGTTTTGGACAGAACCAATGTATTGTATGGTCCTCGGACTCAAACTTATGGGGAAACCAACTACTTATCAAAATCAAGTTTTGGACAGAACCAAGGTATTGCATGGTCCTCGGACTCAAACCTATGGGGAAACCAACTACTTATAAATTATTACTCAGCAACCTACAGGGGCAGTACATTTTTGGGTTATATATCCTCGGATGATTACTTCCTACATGGCATCGAGCATTCAGCCATCACCTCGTTCAAATTTGGGGTATACAACCCATTTTCAGGTCAGTCTTATTGTACACGATACTTCTAATAAGTTCATAATAACATCTTTTTTCTTAGTAAGGGATTTCGGCCCTAAGTATTGTTTTCTCAGGTCGGCGTTATTATGCCAGACAGCCCTAATAAGCTCATCATAATATATTTTCCTTTCCTTCTTAATAAGGATTTCAGTCCTAAGTATCATTTGTTCGATTCGGTATCATTAAGTCGGATAGTTTCAATAAGCATAGAGCAAAATCTTTTTATTAACTGGGATTTTGGCCCTAAAGCATCATTCAGAGTATAGAAATAAAAAAGAAGTCGCAAAATAGTGCGTCTATTTACGACATAACCATTTCAAAAAGAGGAGATAGAATATACGAAATAAAGCAATGATGACTTTTATTAATATAAAAGGGTATTACAGTGTACAAAGAAAGGCTTAAACAAGCCTATATAGAAAACGAGTTACAAAAAAAAAAAAAAAAAAAGCCCCAGTAGCATCCAAATTGAGAGGAGGACCTTCCTTGGTGGGAGAGGAGAAGAAGAGGAAGAAGGAAAAGAACCAGGATGGATCTGGTGGTGGAAAGAAGAAGAAGGAGAGGCAAAAGGAGGCACCAGTGAAGGAAGAGAGGAAGAAGCAGGGATACTTTGTCCCTGCGTTAGTCCTGACTCCTAACACGTTGGTGCCATGTTAGTTATGCTCATAAGAGAGCAGCTGATACTGATAATGGGTGACCCCAGCTCAGTCACGCCAGAGTTTTGACGCGATGAGCCCCTGCTTCAGATTTTGGCTGAAGGGAGGGTGAGAAGTATCTTGAGTCTCTGCCATCCCTGCCCTGACCAAGCCATTTTGAACTTCACAAGAACGTAGCATTTCTGGAAAGGGTATGGTCTCTTCATTCCTGCTCCTAACTTAGACGTATCACAATTCAAGGTGTAAGTAAGCAGATAAGGGAAACTCTGGGGGAGGCTAAGGGTTTTCAGACTTTAAAAAGATTGAAAGGTCTCTGCATAAGAGAGGTAACCTCTTGCTTTCCTTCTTATATGAAGGGCAAAACGGAGGGCATTTAATTTGTTCAAATTTCCAAGAAAGTCTATAAACGAGAACATGCCCACTCCACTTCCCCACGCCGTCAATAACCGTCGAATTTAAATGGTCTCGTAAAGGGAAATCATTAAAGGCGCGTTTCGGATAATGAAGCTGCAGGAACGCATCATGAATGAATTCAAAGGAATGTCTCGTAGCCCGTTATGTTTCCTGGATAGATGAAGAAGAACCCACATTGATGAAGGGTAGATCTAAGCAGACCGCAATAAAGGCATGGCATTACCAAAACCCTTCTCTCCGACCAAGAGGTCGGATAGCAGGATTTTGAGGGGCTATTGTGGGGTCCACTAATTTGTGGCCCTGGCCCATTTTTACGTTGGGGCCCAAGGCCCGAGCCGAGGAAGGTTATAGCCGAGGATAGGTAATAAAAGTCCAAAGAGTCTTGAGATACAGCCGAGGATGATTCTGTCCTCGGCATATCCGATGTCTCCCTGGAAGGAAGGGCAAAAACGGTATAGGAACAGTTTGGGAAAAAATCTAAAATATCTAGGTCGATAGAGAAGGGTACGCTGGATAGTATAACGACCAAGGACAATGGGAAAGCTGCCCTTACTGCCATTCAATACTCTGCACTTGACAAAGCCATACTTTTCAGCTTTTACAACCACCCCCAACCACTCTGGGTATGGGCTGATGGGACAAGTATCCGTCCTGGAAAATCGAACCCCACATGTGGACGTTGGATAAGGGATACAGGCTAGTATAAAAGGAAAAGTAAGCAACCCGAGGAAAGGGGCTGGGAAAAATGGCAAAAAACCAGAGCCTCTCAACCCGCCTCCAGGAGAAAGACTCCTAGGGCGAACACGATTTAAATTATGTATGAACACCCCGAAAAATCCACTGTCTTGTGACCAAGGCCTAGCCTTTCAAACCCACGCTCTATAAATGATATTGTTTGGGCCTTTTTACGTGCGAACCCAACACTATTATGGGTCGTTACAAATTGTGTCCTTACAGTTAGAAAATGCCCCAAGGTCCTCTTGCCCAAGAATCTTGACCGGAAAACAAATTCAATGTTTTTGGACGATAACTTGTAGATAGCATATTATTGATCCAAGAAACAAATGTAAAAATATTTTGTAAGAAAAAAAAGAAAAAGAAAAAAACTAGGTTAAAATTTGTTCGGAAATGCACATAAGATGTACTCGCCAAGGATTTGGACCAATATATAATATCGACGTTTCTGCACGACAACCTGTAAATGGCATATATAGTGGTCGTAGAAACAAATGGAAAAATCTTTTACAAAAAAAAAAAAATAAATAAAAAGCTGGGTAAAATTTTGTTCAAAAATGCCCCTAGGTCCTAGCGGTCTAGAATTTTGACTGGAATACAACGTCGGCATTTTTGTACTAAAACCTGTAGATGGCATATTTAGATGTCCAATAAACAAATGGAAAAATCTTTTGCACGAATGAAAAACATCATTCCAATTTAGTTAGAAAATGCCCCAAGGTCCTCTTGGCCAATAATCTAGACCAGAAAACAAAATCAATGTTTTTGGTCGATAACTTGTAGATAGCATATTTAGCGGTCTAAGAAACAAATGTAAAAATATTTTGTAAGGAAAAAAAAAACTGGGTTATAATTTGTTTGGAAATGCCTTTAAGACGTACTCGCCAAGGATTTAGACCACAATATAATATCGGCATTTCTACCCGACAACTTGTAGATGGCATATATTGTTGTCCGATAAACAAATGGAAAAATATTTTCGATAAATAAGTGGAAAAATCTTTTGGAGAACAAAAAACATCAGTCTAATTTTCACCGGAAAATAAATTCAACGTTTTGGCGCGATAACTTGTAGATAGCATATTTAGAGTTCCAAGAAACAAATGTTAAAATGTTTTGTAAGGAAAAAAAAAAAAAAAAAAAAAAAAAACCTATGTTAAAATTTATTCGGAAATGTCCATAAGACGTATACGTTAAGAATTTGGACCGGAATGCAATGTCGGCGTTTTCGCACAAAAACCTATAGATGGCATATATTGCGGTTAGAGAAACAAATAAAAATAAATTGTTTGCAAAAAAAAAAAAAAAAAAAAAAAAAAACTCAGTTAAATTATGTTCAAAAATGCCCTTTGGTCCTATTGGTCTAGAATTTTGACCGGAATACAATGTCAGTATTTTTGCAACAAAACTTGTAGATAGCATATTTAGAGGTCCAATAAACAAATGGAGAAATCTTTTGAATGACTGAAAAACATCATTCCAATTTAGTTAGAAAATGCCCCAAGGTCCTCTTGGCCAAGAATGTTGACCGGAAAACAAATTCAATGTTTTTGGACGATAACTTGTAGATAGCATATTTAGTGGTCTAAGAAACAAACGTAAAAATATTTTGTAAGGAAAAAAAAAAGTTAAAATTTGTTTGGAAATGCCTATAAGACGTACTCGCCAAAGATTTCGACCAAAATATAATATTGGCATTTCTGCACGACAACCTGTAGATGGCATATATTGTGGTCGGATAAACAAATAGAAAAATCTTTAGCAAAAAAAAAAAAAAAAACTAGGTTAAATTTTGTTCAGAAATGCCCCTAGGTCCTTGTGGTCTACAATTTTGACCGGAATACAATGTTGGCATTTTTGTACAAAAACTTGTACATAGAAAATTTAGAGGTCCAATAAACAAATGGAAAAATCTTTTGAAGAACAAAAATCATCAGTCCAATTTTGTTCAAAAATGCCCCTTGGTCCTCTAGGCCATGAATTTTGACTGTAAAACAAATTCAATGTTTTGGCGCAATAACTTGTAGATAGCACATTTTGTGTTCCAAGAAACAAAAATAAAAATGTTTTGTAGGAAAAAAAAAAAATAAAACTTAGGTTAAAATTTGTTCAGAAATGTCCATAAGACGTACATGTTAAGAATTTGGACCGGAATACAATGTCGGCGTTTTTGCACAAAATCTTATAGATGGCATATATTGCAGTCAGAGAAACAAATAAAAAAATCATTTGCAAAAAAAAAAAAAAAAAGCTCGGTTAAATTATGTTAAAAAATGCCCCTAGGTCCTAGTGGTCAAGAATTTTGGCTGGAATTCGGTATTGGTATTTTTGCATCAAAACTTGTATATAGCATATTTAGAGGTCCAATAAACAAATGGAAAAGTTTTTTGCATGAATGAAAAACATCATTCCAATTTAGTTAGAAAATGCCCCAAGGTCCTCTTGGCCAAGAATCTTGATCGGAAAACAAAATAAATGTTTTTAGACGATAACTTGTAGATAACATATTTAGTGGTCTAAGAAACAAACGTAAAAATATTTTGTAAGGAAACAAAAAACTTGGTTAAAATTTGTTCGGAAATGCCTATAAGATGTACTCGCCAAGGATTTAGACCACAATATAATATCGGCGTTTCTGCACGCAACTTGTAGATGGCATATATTGTGGACGGATAAACAAATGGAAAAATCTTTAGTAAAAAAAGAAAAAAAGAAAAAAAAGAAAAATACTCCGTTAAATTTTGTTTAGAAATGCCCCTAGGTCCTAGTGGTCTACAATTTTGACCGGAATACAATGTCAGCATTTTTGCACAAAAACTTGTACATAGCAAATTCAGAGGTTCAGTCCAATTTTGTTCAGAAATACCCCTTGGTCCTCTTGGCCAAGAATTTTGACCGGAAAAGAAATTCAACGTTTTGGCGCGATAACTTGTAGATAGCACATTTAGTGTTCCAAGAAACAAACATAAAAATGTTTTGTAAAAAAAAAAAAAAAAAAAAAAAAAAAACCTATGTTAAAATATATTTGGAAATGTCCATAAGACGTACACGTTAAGAATTTGGACCAAAATACAATTTCGGCTTTTTTGCAGGAAAACCTGCAGATGACTCATATTGCAGTAAGAGAAACAAATAAAAAAATCGTTTGCCAAAAAAAGAAAAAAAAGCTCTGTTATATTATTTTAAGTCCCTTGGTCCTACTGGTCTAGAATTTTGCTCGGAATACAATTTTAGTATTTTTGCACTAAAACTTTTCCAACTTTTATTTTTCTATACTACGTATTAAAATAATATATCTAATAAATACCCTAACGTAGCAAGTTGCTATGTTAAAATTTTTAAAACTGTCCACGGGAATGCTCTAATTGACACAAAGGGAAACAAAGTCCTATTTGCAGAGGCTGGAAAGGACTTTGTAGTAGACTTCCTTTTTAACCTTCTTTCTCCGCCAGTTATTAGAATTGTAATTCATCTACCGACCAAGAATAGCATGGTGGGTTCCGAGGCAATTTGTATGAGAGCGTTTAAACTCTCAGCGAGGTGCACCGCGGACCTGAGTCATCTGATTCAACTAAATAAGATTGAGTTTCCATGATAATCTAACTAAGAAGTAAGAAGGCAACATCTTACTAACTCATACTCTATGAGCATGATAATCTTAAAAATTGTAGCCAGTATTTAACCCTGAGTTTCTATTGCATACAGAAGCATGACAGGTTCCCAGGGGACGTAACTTGGTCCAATGTGGAAATATGAAACAAGAAAGGAAGGCTTTTGAGGGTTTTTGATTTTCAATTAAATGTTATCTGTCTTATCAAGGGTCTATGGCTGTGTAGTGTATAATAGCCTTTAGGCCCTATTATTCTTGGCCGTACGCTGCCGATTGTGAGGAGTAAGGGTAAAGAGTTTATGTTGATTAGATGGGACGGCTAAGGTTTTAGCATTGTGAATGTGAATATATAGAAAACCCTAACATAACTTGGGCTCTAACTTTTCAAGAGGTTTTGACGAGGTATTGAGTGATTTCCTGAAGCTCTTTTACGTCACTTGGTAGGATGGCTCTCATTTGTTTCAGCATTTTCTTCAGAGCCAAGTTATAAAAATAAATAAATAAATAAAGTTATTTTGACACAACAAAAAATAATTTTATTTATTTTAATATACAACTTTACAATACACATCAAATATTTTATTATTTTATCATTTTAATTAAATATTTTTTTATTTATTCTTTTTTTTAATTCTCTTTTTATGCTTTCTTTTTTGTTGTTTCCGTGGAGATATTAACTTTTGAGGGTTTTTGATTTTCAATCAAATGTTATCTGTCTTATCAAGGGTCTATGGCTGTGTAGGGTATAATGGCCTTTAGGCCCTATTATTCTTGGCCGTACGCCGCCGATTGTGAGGAGTTTTGATTAGATGGGACGGCTTAGGTTTTAGCATTGTGAATGTGAATATATAGAAAACCCTAACCTAACTTGGGCTCTAACTTTTCAAGAGGTTTTGACGAGGGATGGAGTGATTTCCTGAAGCTCCTTTGCGTCAGTTGGTAGGATGGCCCTCATTTGTTTCAGCATTTTCTTCAGAGCCAAGTTATAAAAATAAATAAATAAATAAAGTTATTTTGACACAACAAAACATAATTTTATTTATTTTAATATACAACTTTATAATACACATCAAATATTTTATTATTTTATCATTTTAATTAAATATTTTTTTATTTATTCTTTTTTTTAATTCTCTTTTTATGCTTTCTTTTTTGTTGTTTCGGTGGAGATATTAACTTTTGAGGGTTTTTGATTTTCAATCAAATGTTATCTGTCTTATCAAGGGTCTATGGCTGTGTAGCGTATAATGGCCTTTAGGCCCTATTATTCTTGGCCGAACGCCGCCGATTGTGAGGAGTTTTGATTAGATGGGACGGCTTAGGTTTTAGCATTGTGAATGTGAATATATAGAAAACCCTAACCTAACTTGGGCTCTAACTTTTCAAGAGGTTTTGACGAGGGATGGAGTGATTTCCTGAAGCTCCTTTGCGTCAGTTGGTAGGATGGCCCTCATTTGTTTCAGCATTTTCTTCAGAGCCAAGTTATAAAAATAAATAAATAAATAAAGTTATTTTGACACAACAAAACATAATTTTATTTATTTTAATATACAACTTTATAATACACATCAAATATTTTATTATTTTATCATTTTAATTAAATATTTTTTTATTTATTCTTTTTTTTAATTCTCTTTTTATGCTTTCTTTTTTGTTGTTTCGGTGGAGATATTAAGGTGAGAAAAATACAACTCAGAAAGAAAAGAAAAAGTATATTAATTAAGTCCTTTCACCCAAAAAAGAAAAAAAGAAAGAAGAAGTCGTTATTCCCAAAAAAAAAAAAAAAATCACTCCCAATGCGTCAGACTTGAGACTTCAAGTATGATACAGTGGCTATCTCATATGGTATCTTTTTTATTTTTTTAATATTTTTTTTTTCAAAACGCAAGTGCCAAGACTGATTGGATATCATTTATGTAATTTGAAGAAGTCCTTTCACCACAAAAAAAAAAAAAAAAAAAAAATCACTCCCAATGTGTCAGACTTGAGGCTCCATGTATAATAGAGTGGCTATCTCATATGGTATCTCAGTTATTTTTGCTTTAAAAAAAATTCTTGCTGTCCAAAGACCCACCATTTTCCAGCAAAACTCTTTTCAAATGCAAACACGTGTAATCCATACGGCATCTTTATTTAGTTTTTTATTTTCAAAAAATGCAGGTGGCAAGACACTAGAGTTCCTGGACCAGACCACTCATTGATGAGACTATTCCTCCTTACACGTTTTTTTTACTAAGAAAAGTAGCATTCTGACACACGTTAATGGGATAAGAAATCAAGGAGTGTAGGCTTGAAAATATGAAGGAGAGCGTAGGCTTGAATAAGGACTCAGCGCCACTTGATGCTTCCTTATGCACGTTAGACCTTGCAACGTATCGTTGTGGGGTACGTTGTGATGGCAGGGTTGCATGGCTTGGTAAGCTCCATGCTCGTGCATCGAACTGTTCGAATTGCTCCCAATCAGTGTTGTTTTGAGTGTCGCTCGAATGCAATTCGGGTTCCTCTGCTGCACACCTGCCTTGAAGGCACTCGTCCCTCTAGTTGATTTGTTCCTAGTCGACGCTCCTCGTGGGGCGTCAGCAGGACCTTGAAGCCGCCCTTGTGTCCCATGCATGCCTCTCGACCTCCGCATTGCCGATGTGGACCACATGGGCGTGCTCGTGGCCTCGGATGCAAAACATCACGTGGGTTTGGGGCCTTTGGCACCCTTTGCCAACGTACCAAGCGAGCGTCATCGCCCTGCCCTGCACGATCGCTGTGCTCGTCTGTGCCCTTCCTTGCCCTTGGGTGCGAGCCAGGGCCTCCGGGCAGCGCCGGCATCGACAGTAGTCATATGCTTGTCTCAAAGATTAAGCCATGCATGTGTAAGTATGAATTAATTCAGATTGTGAAACTGTGAATGGCTCATTAAATCAGTTATAGTTTGTTTGATGGTACCTGCTACTCGGATAACCATAGTAATTCTAGAGCTAATATGTGCAACAAACCCTAACTTCTGGAAGGGATGCATTTATTAGATAAAAGGCTAACGCTGGCTCTGCTCGCTGCTCTGCTAATTCATGATAACTCGATGGATCGCACGGCCATCATGCCAGCGACGCATCACTCAAATTTCTGCCCTATTAACTTTCGATGGTAGGATAGTGGCCTACTATGGTGGTGACAGGTGACGGGGAATTAGGGTTCGATTCCGGAGAAGGAGCCTAAGAAACGACTGCCACATCCAAGGAATGCAACAGGCACGCAAATTACCCAATCCTGACATAGGGAGGTAGTGATAATAAATAACAATACCGGGCTCTCACGAGTCTGGTAATTGGAATGAGTACAATCTAAATCCCTTAACGAGGATCCATTGGAGGGCAAGTCTAGTGCTAGCAGTTGCGGTAATTCTAGCTCCAATAGCATATATTTAAGTTGTTGCGGTTAAAAAGCTCGTAGTTGAACCTTGGGTTAGGCACAGCGGTCTGCCCTTGGTGTGCTCTGGTCTGCTCGTCCTTTCTACTAGCAATGTGCTCTTGGCCTTAACTAGCCGGGTCGTGCCTCCGGTGCTGTTACTTTGAAGAAATTAGAGTACTCAAAGCAAGCCTACGCTCTGGATACATTAGCATGGGATAAAGAATGTTTTAGCGAATAAGTATGGAAATTTATAAACAAGGAATAAATATATATTTAATCTCAGCACCTCCTACATTCAACCTTACATGGTTTGGATGACCGTTCCACTCAAATTCACACTATTGTCACCCACTCTACTAATTGAGTTTGCAAAATGCTTAACTACAATGGGGACAATCTCAATGGCATTTATGAACTCTACATGGTATTGACATGCGTTGTGGAGGAACGAAACCTATCATAATCAAAGATGACCCACAATCCAAGAATGTGTGATCATAGCTAGAAAAAAATAAGTACCAAAATAGTTCTCATTATAGTCAAACTTTCTTTAAAATGTTGATTTTCAATTGGAAATCTTATAAATTATATGTTAGCAATGCTATTAACCACTCTTCAATTGGCATATTTGATCCACATATAAGGAAAAATGTACGTTAGAGAAAACATTGAAATTAGAGACAATGTATAAAATTGGACAGACAATAGTTAACATTGCTATAACAATTTAGTAGGGTTTAGTTAGTGTTCTTGCTCTTCTTCATTTAAACATCTACAATAATAATTGTAAGGACACAATTTGGCTCCCAAGTCCAAAGGGTGGATGAACTTAGGCCCAAAGAGTCTAGTACAATGAATTTGTAGAGTGTGGGTTGGAAATTTGGGCTTTAATGAATCGGACAACAAGTAAAGTGGATCCAAATGACAAGAAA
This sequence comes from Quercus lobata, assembly GCF_001633185.2. Lineage (NCBI taxonomy): Eukaryota > Viridiplantae > Streptophyta > Magnoliopsida > Fagales > Fagaceae > Quercus > Quercus lobata. The sequence goes on from NW_022154745.1 coordinate 23,019, forward strand.
ATGAAAATAGACTGGTTTAATGTAAAGAAAATAGTCCTCGGCACAATCCGAGGAGATCAGTTCTTATATATTTCTTCTCAAGTTTGATTACAAGTTCCACAATTGATTGCTACAGTGTTTCTCTTTTTATTCTTCGATCTCTTCTTCAGGATCTTCCTTCTGTTTTATACTATCTTCCTTCATTCATCTTTACCCTCCATGTGTAAGGCAGATTGCTGGTGTGGATCCTTGTTCCATCAGCACCTTCCTGAAGTCTCTGGTAGTAGTTGTAAGACTGAAAATTATTGTTTAGGTATCATCTCCACATTAATGCAGCCAGTTGGTTAGGTGCAGAGCATTCAATGTAGTGGTAGCAGCTTTTTCTTTAGATATTTTTGGACTTCCCTCTATCTGATGCTTTTGTGGTACTTATCCACATCAATAGAATCTCCTGGAATGCTACCCTGGATGGTAGACCACCCCTTTGGACATCGGCTTCGATCAGCTGAGGAGGAATTCATCCTCGAATCACCCCAATGGACTCTTATGATCAAAACTAACTTATTCACTTACTAACATAGACTCTTCTGATAATGTTCACCCCTCCTTGAACTACTTCATGTCCTTGGATTGGGCTTCTGACTCAATATATTCTATTGGGCCTAACATCCCTACAATAATAATCTCTAAGAAAATACATCAATTAACCTTTTTTTAACCACAGTAAAACAAATCTGTACAGTCTGCAAATCTCAACAATAATAGAGGATTTAAAAGTTCTCTTTGAACAAATAGAATAACATCCCAAAACAATAACTAAATATATCCTTCTGTGTCACTCTTGTAGACAACATCCATTCCATATAGCAGCTTGGCAAAGACAACTTCTGAGGGGGCTGGCAAGAGCGTTGAAGGGGAGCAGTGCCCTTTAAATCTACCTTCTCTAACTCTTCTCTATGTTAGGACATATGTGTTTCACATTAAGAGCATATGTCATGATTTTATGTAATTGGCTAATCCTTTAACAAAACGCACTTTACTTATAATTGGGTAGATTTTGAATGTGTTTAAATACTTCAAGAAACCATGTTTCAAGATCAAGTATTGAAGCCTTCAAGTCTGTCTAAGAAAATAAACTGAAAGTACAGAGTTACTAAAGCTTGACAGCTAGCATGTGTCGAGATTTAAGAAGCTGTTTCAGCCCCATGTGCTTGACAGCTAGCTCGACAGATGCTCGACAACTTCGATTTGTCGAGGTTTAAGAATTTCAGAATTCTGATATGATTTTCTTGGGATCCGTGAATGTGTCTTTGGGCTTTCTTTTCTTCTAACCCTAGACATATAAAATGATTGTTTTAAGGGCCGTTAAAGAGTTCACAAGTTGCACAAGTATTGAGCAAACTTTGTTCAAGCAAATTGTGATTGGAGACGAAGTTCTTGCCCTAGTTCATCTCTTTCTCTTAAAGAAATTGCTGTGTATGTGCACCGTAGGGTTTTGTAACCAAGCATCTTCTTGATCATCATCGTGTGGATGAACTGAAGAACTTTGCAGCCAACAACCTTCTTAGTTGGTGATTGAAGTCGCGTACTGGGATCTGCGCAATTGGTTAGTCACGTACTTGGGAGCCGTGCATCAAAAGGGGGAACTGTCACTATAGAACAAGTCCAATTAGGTATTGGGGTATGGGGTTCAACTGTAGGTTGGTGAGGTACTTGGGATTCCTTTACTTATAACCACTTGTTGTGATAATAGTGGAGTTTCGGGAGTGGTGACCTGAAAATCACCTGGTTGGGTTTTTGCCATTAGGTTTTTCCCATTCGTAAACAAATCACCGTGTTATTTATTTTCCGCTGCATAATTATTTTATTGGTGATTTGCTTGTGCTACCACGCATTTGCATGATACATTGATTAATTAATAACTTGGCTAATTAATTAATTAATTTCAATCATAAGGGGTCATTCCGATTGTGACCTATCACTCTACTCCTTCCTCGGGACTGTTAGGATATGCACCCTTTAAATCCTATTGTACTTCATTATGACATTACTTTTCCGGAGAAACTAACTTGGTATTCCAAACTGTGCAAATTCTAATAGGCTTGCACATCAGGAGTTCTTCTCTACAGGGAATGAATTCCTTAAATTACACAATAAACTTCCTCTCTTACCTATTGAAGACCAAAAAGACCCTCTTGAAGCTTTCTTTGATATGGTAGCCTTATGAGAAGTTCTCACTCTATGACCATCTAAGCTTTCTTGCATGATTTCATTTTCTTTCTATGAGGTGGTGTCCTCTTTACGAGATCTTCTAAGCACTTTACACTTGCTAGAGACTAAGAGATATAAAAGACTGACAGTGATCCTAATTTTAAGGAGAGGGCACAAAGTATATATCAAACTGCCATTAGCTTACCTTTGTACACATGACATGAGCCGTAATTGACAATTGATGGTCTTTGTTTTTTGTCCTTTACACAAAGTATATATCATACCTTGTCAAAATAAAAAGTATGATAGAGTGATTCAAATCCAATCGTTTAAACTAAATCAAGATTCAAATTCTATGGTTACAATTATACTCAACAAACTCCTTTGAGTCATATCAGTAGACTCTAGCACAGTAGCATAGCGATACATCATATCAATGATTCAGAGCAAAAGTACCAAATTAAAAATCAATCGTTAAAATCAAAACTAATTACACAATCCAACGGTCACAATTAGAGATCAATTTCTTGATTAGATATCTCAATCTCATATCCAAATCCAACGGACACAATCTCAGACACTCTCTCTCTCTAATCTCCAGTCTTCACCGAATCACCGAACGTTCAAAGAATCTTTTGATGAAGGACCGAACAATCACATTTGCGTTGCAATTTTTCATCTGGCTTGTCAAATTGAGAGACAGGCGAGAGGTTGACTAAAAAATAAATAAGAAAGAAGTTTTATTGGGAGGAGAGGATCGGGTTTGAGAGAGAGGAGAGCATATATTTAATAGAAAAAAATAAATCAGATTTAAAAATTAGAAAAAATTATTAATGTGTAAAATTATAGAAACGTCAACTAAAAGTCAGAGAATTTAGTTTTATATATAAAACTAGTTATAGGCCCTTGCCTTGCACGATTTTATGAAAAAGCTTATAAAATAAATGTATAAATAATTATATATTTTAATAGATTTAATAAAGAAAAAAGAAAAAAGTATCAAGTGTAAATAATTATCTCACTAAAATAAGGGGTAGGATTTCTTCCTAAAACTAAATTAAATTGATAATTCCAAATTGAATTTTAAATTGATAATTGTTTAAAAAAAAACGTACCGAACAATTGATAAATCTAAAATTAATATAATCTTGATAATATTATAAATTAAAATTAAAGTTAATAATTCAAGAATACACGTGTAGAACATCTTGATAATTTGATGTAACATAAAAATCAAATAAGAAAATTTGTTAAAATTAATCTGTTAATTCTAACCATATTTAATCATTAATTCTAAGACCCTAACCCTAAGCATATAAATTAGATCAAAGCTAAGAAAATTAGTTTAAACAAAAGGCAACCATTACACAAAACCTAATCAATTTAATAAAAACAAAATACAAAAACAAAGAATGAGCCTTTAGAAACTTGACAAAGTTTTTGAATGTTTTGAATTCATTAATTAAAATCACTTGAAGACAAAAAACCAATAATAAAACTAAAGAAAATAAACAAAATGAAAATAATAATAATAAAAGAAGAAAGAATGCATACCTTCATTGTCATGGAATTTAAACATTCACATATTGAAATAAGCTTCACTCCAAAAAGGATATATAAGGTTATATATATTGGTAGAGTTTCATTTGAAATATAATTCATTTAAATCTTATTGAAATTAAAGATATCTAATCAATGTGTTTGTTTTTATCCCATAAAAATTGGAATTAAAAAAGGAAAAGAAAAAGAGAGATGATTTAACATAACGTAACATATAAAAATTAAAAATTCAAAAAAAGAAGAAAAAGAGAACTTGGTTGATAGCTATAAGGAATTTTGATATATATATATATATATATATTTATATATATATATTAAATGACATCAACGTAGAAATTATCAAATTAATTGAGATATATATTGTTGTAAGGACTCGGTTTATGAAGATCCCCAAGGAGTATTGGGTTCAAACGTTAAAGGCCCAAACAATAAATTTGTAGAGAGTGGGCTAAAAGGCTAAGCCTTGGTGACTGACAGTCGTTAGTCATGGTGTTCATGATGATCGCACAGAGGTGAACTAAGCATATCCAAGAAGCCTTTCTTCTCGGCCCGGCTTGGGTGGCTCCAGTCCTTGGACCTCGTCCGAGGAGGTCAATGTTCTTATTATTCCTTTTACGCTAGGTTTCAATGGTCCTAGAGATGATACATCATGCCGTCCTCTTCTTTCTGGTTGCTTCCCCTTCCTTTTATACTAGCTTTTCCCCTCTCTCGAACGTCCACGTGTAGGTTCAGCTTTATAGGGCTGATACTTGTCTTATCAACCTATACCCAAAGTGGTTGGGGGTGGTTGTAAAAGCTGAATAGCATGGCTCTGTCAGGCGCAGAATACTTAATTGCAGTAATGACAGTCTTTCCCTTGTTCTTTGTCACCACATTATTCAGGGGTCCTTTCCCCATTAATGCGACTAGGATGTTTCTTAGCGCGTTCAATGCGGAGGTGACAACTTTTCCTTGAACCCGCTCCTAAACTGTACTCGCCCTTTCTTCTGGGAGCGCTCTGGGGGCTGCCTTTGATGGTGTGCCATTCTTTCCTTCTAAGTTTTGGAATGCCGAGGATAGGATCGTCCTCGGCTATATCTCTAGGCCATTTGGACTTTCGTTGCATGTCCTCAGCAACGTCTCTCCTCGGCGCGGGCCTTGGGCCCTAATGTAAAGTGGGTCAGGATCACAAATTCTCTGGCCCCACAATAGTCCCTCAAAATCCTGCAGTCCGACTCCTCGAACAAAGAGGAAGGTTTTGGTGACGTCGGGCCTATGTTGCGGCTTGCCAAGTCTTGTCCTTCATCAATGTCGGAGCCTCTTCGTTTGCCTGGGACACGCTCCTGGTTATGAGACATGCTTTTAGTTTACCCAAGCCACATTCCTGCTGTTTCAGTGCACGAGGCGCGTCTTTAATAAGGTCTCTTTACGAGGCGATGCAAATCTAACGGCTGAAGACTGCTTTGGGAATTAAGCGGGACTTATCTTGTTTGTAGTTTTTCTTGGAGATTCATACAGATTAAATGCTGCTAGGCTTGCCCCCCATATAAGAAGCACGGTAGGAGGTCATTTCCTTTATTTACAGACCCTTTAAGCTTTTCAAATCCCTAACCCTCCAGTTGTGCCCCAAAGTCCCCATTACCAGTGTGATTAAGCCTTAGGGGGTGACATGGTTAAGGCTAGGATGAGGGTGAAGGGACCACACCCTCTTTAGAAGCCTTGGGTATCTTCGAGACTCAAGATGGCCTGGTCAGGACAAGGGAGACAAAGACTCAAGACATTTCTTCCCCTCGATAAGGCAAGAAAGGAGCCTCTTCTTCCTTCAGCCAAAATCCAAAGTAGGTGGATGTCGCATCAGATTATTGGTGCGACAGCACTGAGATTTCCCATCGCCGGTACCATCTGTTCTTGCTCGATTGCTGCTAATATGATACTTGCTCGATTGCTGTTAGAGCTGGTATGGGGATTTGGCATCCCCGCTTCTTCCTCTCTTCCATCACTGGTGCAACCCAGGTGCCTCCGCTTATTCTTCTCTTCCATCACTGGTGCCATCCCAACTTACTTTGTCCCTGCTACAGCAAAATTGAAGGATTTATCGTTCCCGTGTATCCCTTTTTTTTTTTTTTTTTTTTTTTCTCCTGTAGTTAGCTTCTGGTATAGGCTTGTTTAAGCCCCTTTTTTGTATGATGTACTACTTCTTTGTCTAATAAAAGATGACTTTATCCAATTTTTGTGTGTTCTTTCTTTTCCGCAATAATTATTTTGTGAATGGATGTGCTGGTGTCCTTTTCTTTTGAACAGTACTTAGGGCCGATGCCATTGTTAGCAAAGAGTTATCACTTTGAACTTATTAAAACTGACGGGCACAACAATGCCGACTTCAAGTGGGTTAACCATATGAGACTAACCGGGATAATAGTTGAATGTTTTGTATTGTATATGGGGTGATCACCCGAGGACGTGTAACCTAAAATGAACTGTGTGAGGGGGTCGTCGGGCACTAGGGTGCTTTGCCACATTTCAGACGATATTCATAGCCTTAACTTGTTTTGGGCATCCGGTTCGAGGACCAAGGTATGGCCGTATCGGGTCTAAACACTCGATTGTGTTAGTTTCCTTAGAGCTGGGGGTCCGAGGACCGCGCGGGATTTCCATTCTGTCTAGTACTTAAGCCTTTCTTGATGTAGTTAGTTTCCCGTAGGTTTGAGTCTGAGGACCATGCAAGACCTTGGTTCTATCCAACACTTATATTTTCTAGTGACTAGTTTCCCCATAGGTTTGAGTCCGAGGACCATGCAAGACCTTGGTTCTATCTAGCACTTTCTTCTTGAAGTAGCTGGTTTCCCCATAGGTTTGAGTCCGAGGACCATGCAAGACCTTGGTTCTGTCCAACACTTATATTTTCTAGTGACTAGTTTCCCTATAGGTTTGAGTCCAGGGACCATACAAGACCTTGGTTCAGTCTAGCACTTTCTTCTCTAGTGACTAGTTTCCCCATAGGTTTGAGTCCGAGGACCATGCAAGACCTTGGTTCTGTCTAGCACTTATATTCTCTAGTGACTAGTTTCCCTATAGGTTTGAGTTTGAGGACCATGCAAGACCTTGGTTCTGTCTAACACTTATATTTTCTAGTGACTAGTTTCCCCATAGGTTTGAGTTCGAGGACTATGCAAGACCTTGGTTCTGTCTAGCACTTTCTTCTTGAAGTAGCTGGTTTCCCCATAGGTTTGAGTCCAAGGACCATGCAAGACCTTGGTTCTGTCTAGCACTTATAGGAATTTGGTGAATCGGGCTACTGGACCTGCGGGGATTAGCCCCTTAGCAAATGCGTGGGGCATAGACTTGGTGTTAGAAGCCCCTAGATCTGTCTGTGCCACTAGCACTTCGAAGCGTAGCCCTGAGTGGGAGTTGAGTTAGGGCAACAACCGCGTGTTGCTGGAAATGATGGAGTGGCTTTTGCATAGCTTGCACCACTGCCAAAATTATTTCTTTTGAGAGACCCTTGTTAACAGGGGCTTGATCCTTCCATGACTAACCGCACCAACGCACAAGCCTTCCTACAGATGGCGCCAATTGTAAGGACTCGGTTTTATAACAATCCTCAAGGAGTATTGGGTTCAAACTTTAAAGGCTCAAACAATAAATTTGTAGAGAGTGGGCTAAAAGGTTAAGCCTTGGTGACTGACAGTCGTTAGTCATGGTGTTCATGATGATCGCACAGAGGTGAACTGAGTATATCCAAGAAGACTTTCTCCTCGGCCCGGCCTGGGTGGCTCCAGTCCTTGGACCTCGTCCGAGGAGCTCAATGTTCTTATTATTCCTTTTACGCTAGGTTTCAATGGTCCTAGAGACGATACATTATGCCGTCCTCTTCTTTCTGGTTGCTTGCCCCTCCTTTTATACTAGCTTTTCCCCTCTCTCGAACGTCCACGTGTAGGTTCAGCTTTATAGGGCTAATACTTGTCTTATCAGCCCATACTCAAAGTGGTTGGGGGTGGTTGTAAAAGCTGAAGAGCATGGCTCTGTCAGGCGCAGAGTACTTAATTGTAGTAATGACAGCCTTTCCCTTGTTCTTTGTCACCACATTATTTAGGGGTCCTTTTCCCATTAATGCGACCAAGACGTTTGTTGGCGCGTTTAATGCGGAGGTGACAGCTTTTTCTTGAACCGCTCCTACACTGTACTCGCCATTTCTTCTGGGAGTGCTCTGGGGGCTGCCTTTGATGGCGTGCCATTCTTTCCTTCTAAGTTTTGGGATGCCGAGGACAGGATTATCCTCGGCTATATCTCTAGGCCATTTGGACTTTCGTTGCATGTCCTCGGCAATGTCCCTCCTCAGCGCGAACCTTAGGCCCTAATGTAAAGTGGGCCGGGATTACAAATTCTCTGGCCCCACAATTGTTTTTTGGGATAGATAGAGATTATCAAATTATTGGAGATATATACTGTTTTTTGGGATAGATTTATATTAATCACCTCTTGAAGAATTTGGATTGTGCTTATCTCTTAATAATCAAGTTTTGTAGCTTAATATTCTGATAAAATATTATTAATTTAATAATATTAAAATTTTGAAAATTTAGATGATAAATATTATCTAAAGTAAATTTTTGTATGTTAAATATTATCCCCTAATTTAAGAAATATATCCTAACAAATAAAAAAATAATGTTAATTAGATGATAAATATTATCTAAATTAAATTTTTGTATGTTAAATATTATCCCTTAATTTAAGAAATATATCCTAACAAATAAAAAATAATGTTAGTCTAATTTTATTTAATGATAAGAATAAATTAGAATCCTCGTAGTATATTATTCTTTTTTAGTTCTTTAAAAATCTAAAAATTTAATAAAATTTCTTCAATTTGGTGAAGTAACATGGCGCAACTATGGCATCTAAGCCCAACTTTTATTATATATAGTATGATAAACTTACATATGAATTTAATCAAAATTCATATGTAGACTATTTTTTATATTAATTTAATTAAAATTAAATAATAAAATAGATAATAAAAATAGATGAATATTTTACTTTTACATTATATAATGAATGCAAATTGTGTGAAACTAATGTATTATAAAAGGTATATATATGTGTGTATATATATATATATATATATATTTATATATATAATAATTGAATGGAAGATGGTAGATAACTATGTAACTAATATAAAAAGAGAAACCTAAAAAAAATATAAAGGGATTTTACATAATATATTGAGATTTAAGGCTCAAGTAATATTTAAATGGAAAAACATTGAATTTAATAATTAAAAACTATCCAAAAAAAAAAAAAAATGATTGAAAGCATATTTAAGTGGAAACATTATTTCAATAATTAAGAACAATCTAAATGTATAAACATTTAAGAATTTGAAGTAGAGAGACTTACATGAAAATTTAATTTTATCCTTGAAAGTTTGGGAGAAGATACCAAAACTTAAGTGATTTTCATTCTACCAAACGAATATAATTAACAAAGAGGATATATATATATATATATATATATATATATATATATATATATATATATATATATATATATACTTCAAGCTTTTTTTTGGTTGAGAAAAACTAAGAGTTAAGACATTGGCAATAAGTTTTCATCCATAATTGAAAAAATGGCATTGAGATATGATGAGAATTGAGAACTTGTGAACAATAATCTCAATTATTTGATCTCAACTTCTCTCTGTAATTATTAATAAAACAAAATAAGTAGCAAAAAAAAAAAAAAAAAAAAAAAAAAAACTGCTTAGTATGATATTTGCTATCTTGTTCACCTGAATAAGTTTTTTTAAGGTGAGGATAAAGCTTTAACTATGAAGAGATACAGTATGCCAAGCTTCTTCGGTTATACCACTTTGATGAAGTGCGTTAACTTGAGCCATACACCCAACAAACTTATTTGTCTTTTCACTAATCGTTCCCCAACGACTTAGCAAGGAGATAATAGTACGTGTGGTACCGAATGTATTGTACTGCATGAAATATTCCCAAACTTTTTGACGAAAGGTATTTTGTTTTTGTTCATTACTGTTTATGGCATCAACACTAGTATTGAGCCATGCTGCCACTGAAAGTTTATCTTCCTCTACACTAAAGTTAGAGCCCCGTTTTCCTTTTGTAGAAGAGGCATTTTCAACTTGTGGTGGAGGTGGAGGTGGAGAATCAGAAACTGACACAGGAGTATTTTGAGACGTTCCCAAAAATTATAAGTCAATTTCTATATCCCCATTCATGATACCCGTGATAAATGTTAGGTCTCTACGTAACTCTATGTCCCTACATGACTCCATAAAATTAGAAAAAATATATATAAACTTCCCTGCACACAGAAAATTCCCAAACTAACATTTATATCAACACAACAAATTACAGAGACATTTATAGACATTTACAGAGACAAATTACACAACAAACTTACATTTATATTATAGTTATAGACATTTATATTACATTTATAGACAAATTACAAAGACATTTATAGACATTTATATTACAAATTACAGAGACAAATTACACAACAAACTTACATTTACAGAAACATTTATATCAACACAACAAATGTAAACTTCCTTGCATACAGAAAATTCCCAAATGTAACTTTGTGGTTTTGTGCAACACAACAAATTACAAAGAGAACAAAACATGTAAACTTCCCTGCACAAATTACAGAGACCACAAAAACCACACAACAAATTCCTGCAAATAGAAAATTTCCAATACATTCCTCCATTCAAATGTTATACCTAGCAAAAACAGCAAAATTTGCCCAAAACAACATAGCGACAACACCATTTTTCACCACAAAATAACACTAAACCCAGAAAAATTAAGCCAAAACAACAAACACCTAGATGAAAAAAATTCACTACAAAAGAAGAGAGAGCACTGACCTGAAGTGGATCGACTGGGACGGCGTGGGTTGAGGCGTGGGCTGGGACGGCGTAGGCTGGGACGGCGACAGCGTGGGCTGGGAGATGAGAGAGATAAGAGCTTGATGAGAGAGATGAGAGCTTGAGAGTGATGATGAGAGAGAACAGTGAGATAGAATAAAAGAAATGAAAAAAATTAAAGTGAGTTGCATTATTTTAATCGGAGTTGGAATAAATTTTTTTTTTTTCGATGTCTGCTACATTGCACATCTATAGAGTTAACAATATGGGTAATACAATCTACTATATCTTTTAATTAAGCTCTTAAACAATCTAAGTGTTGTGAATACCGTGCAAGAATGTGTGCTGAAAACTCCAATCTATCAAACTTGTTACAACCATCTTTGCATCTTTTCTGATGTGCCCCATCTGTGATATGTTTTCTAGGACCTTGCAGTGCATATATAAAAAAATTGATAATAACAATTAAAATTTGTGTCTATCTAAAACATTGTCAAAGAATTAGGGTAAAGTTTTTGAACTGATTTAATGGCTGGAATTAAAAAAAAAAAAAAAAAAATCCTATAATGAGCACCACATAAAGAAATAAATCTAAAGCTTCTAACCACAAAATTAAACTTTATTTTTATGCATGCTTGCATGGGATCCATATAAAGAGTATAAAAGAAGTGACCAAGGGAAAAAAAAATCAACAATATATGCACAAACATCAAAAGATTAGGCAGAGTACAAAAGGCTATGAAAAACTGCAACAAAATACATATAATAGATGACTGAATCTAAGCAAGTTCATGTGCCACTTGTTTATTTTCTAAGATTGAAACCATGGCAAGCCATGAAAGATGTTTTGTATCAGGTGTTCGTTGATTCGTTGGTTTGACCGCTTGAAAAAGCAATGTGCTTAGGCGAAATAGATTTCTACTTCTAGTGCAAAAGTCTCCGTTCATTTTCTAAATAGAAATAGATAACTTGGTTTTCTAGTTACAGAATAATTCTAGCAATAGTAGAGTTCTAGATATATTTGGAGATATTTATGATTTTAACATTTCAGATTGATTAGCCTCCATTGAATTGTTCTTGGAGATAAAATTCTAGCAATAGTAGAGTTGTAGATATATTTGGAGATATTTATGATTTTAACATTTCGGATTGATTAGCCTCCATTGAATTGTTCTTGGAGATAAATATGATTTTAGCATTTCAGATTGATAAGCCTCGATCAAATAATTCTTTATGATCTAATCTAAAGTTTTTGATTAGCTTGGACTTGGAGACAGAAAGGAGAGTAAAAATTATTGATAATTCATAAACTCGAAGAAAAAAAAAAATCTGAACAATGCAAGAGATAAAATTGTAGTTTATGTAAGAATCAAATACATCCAATAAAAAATACTGATAAAAACAAATAAGTGGTTGTTTTTATCTAAAAGTTTGTTTTATTTCTATTTATTTAATTTACTGCAATTTGTCTAATAAGTGGTTACTGTTTTTTTTTTTTTTTTAATTTTTTATAATACACTACGTTGCAAAAATAATGCAGTAGACCTTTTTTTTTTACACTATACTCTCTCTATTTGTTGGTGGTTGTCATTAAAAAAAAAAAAAAATCAAAGGAGATGACAAAGCAGAAAATGATGCTAAAAAAAATGAAAATAAAATATGTGTACAAGATTTGAATATAAAAAATAAGTATAAAAATGAAAATAGAAAATCACTATAACCTTAATAAAAACCAAACAGGCCTATTCACTCTATTTAGCTTTATGTCAAATTTCTTATCTCACGTACTGAATCCATGGTTTTGAAATTCGAGTTCACAGAAGCAAAATAGAGAGGTTTAAGATTTTTAAGATCACGTCAGGTTGAACCAAGGTCGAACTGCAATTACATCATAATTAATTTAATATAAATAAATATAGAGATCTATTTTTAAATGTATTTTTCATATTATAATTTTCATAAAACAAATAAGAAATATTAAATCCTAAGCAAACATAATAAATGAACAAATATGTAAGTATATATAGCAATATTATAGTAGCTTTTTTTTTTTTGGGTAAAAATATCATAGTTGATTTACTTAGTATAAAAATTAGTTAATTTACTAAGATCGAGCATCTCCAACGGTGTAGCTAAAAGCAAAATAATCTCTATAACAGAGAATGAGACAAAAAAATGGTCTCCAATAGATTCTTTAGACCACGATTTTTTTTTTTTTTTTTGGCTCATGAGCAGTAGCTCATCAAATTTGATGGGCTACTGTACATTAGCAATTAAGGGCCGTTTAGTAGAGTAGTTTGAATAATGTTATTTATATTTTTTTGAATACGTGTGAGTGAAAAAGTATGCAGAAATACGTGTAATGTTGTTTAAAAACTAAAAACATGTGTTTAAGATACGTGTAATTTTTTATTAAAAAATTATATCAGCTACTATTATATCAATTCTTTCTCTCTCCTCCGGATTTTTTTTTCCTCTCATACTCTCTCTCCATTGCTTCTCACAAAACAATTATTCTCTCCTCTTTTTCTCTTTCTGCTACAAAGGATGATCTGCAAACGATCACAGATCTCTCTCCTTCACATTAACAATCCTGGATTTATCTCACAAAAGCTGAAATCAAACTAGTATGCCAACTTCAATAATTTGAAATTATATTTCTAATTGGCTATTTTTTGAGTTTAGAAAAATGGGTTTATAGGTATATGATGAGTTTGTGTTCTGTTTGCTATTGATTTGGATTTTGGGGTTTCAAGGGAATAGAGTTGATTGTTTATTTCCAGGTTTGGGACTGAGTTCAAAATGGGTTCAGATTTAGGTTAATCTTGAAATGAATTTGGATTTTTGTTTGTGTTTGTTCTATAATTTATTGTTCATGCTTTATAAGTCTGGAGTCCTATAATTTATTGTTCATGCTGTTTGCCTACTTGGTATTGGAAACCGAGTTACTCATGTGTTGACATAATGCAAAGGACTTGCAAATATAAGTCCTAGTTGGTTTAGGAATCCTGTAGCCGACCTAAAATATAAGTCCCAGTTGAAAAATATAGAAAGAATAAATAATGAATGAAGAAATAATATTTAAATGAGATGGAGAAAATGATAGACAATTGGTTGGAACACGTATTTAAAAAAGTAGATAGATAAAAGATAAAAGTCAATGTTCATTCTTTATCCTTATCTTTTTCTTTTCTTTATTTTTTTAAACTTTCTCGTCTTCAAGAGAAACATTTTGGATATCGTGAACTTGATCCTCTAGATTGAATGTTGTAATGCACTCCCCTAATGGCAAGTGCAACAAATGACAACTACGCATTTATTTTTCCTCTCCTATTTTGTGTTCTTAATTAGTTGCTTCCAAATGCTAGCTTTGGATTTGCAACACCACAACACTATTTCAATTTTGGCTGTTTGGGGAGGAGAGAGATCGATATATAGGCATATAGCTAGGCCCTTCCACCACTCTTTAGTTTTGTCATATTAGGTATTTACTGTTTTTCTTTTCTTTTCTTTTACTCAAGTGTGCACGTGTATTAAATATTAATGATCATTAGGGTTTTGGCTGGAAGGATTGGTCATTGTTGCTTGCATGCATAAGCTTTATCTTCAATCTAAATGAGTAAAAAAAAAAAGAAAAAAAAAGTAAAATGAGTAATCATTGAAGTTTTGGCTAGAATTGCTTCCATATAAGTGTGCGTTTGTTTACACTTTTAGGAGCTGAAAACGCCCATATTTATAAAAGCTGAAAAAAAAAAAAAGCGTTTTGTGCCCAGGCAAAATATGCATTCAAAACGCGCAATATTTATGGACCGCAGGAGGTCCATAAATCAAAACGCGCATGCCCGTTTGAACTATTACCACTGGGCTGATGGTGAATTACAAAAATACCCATAAAAATTCATCAGTTCTCTCACGCCTGAAGCCTCACGCCCCTCATCTCATCTCTCTGCTCTCCCTTTGCATGAAGCTCCTCTCACGCCTCCCATCTCTTCTCTCTGCTCTGCCCTCTCCGTGGTAAGTCTCTCTGCTCTGTCATCCGTTTAATCTTCTTCCTCTTCTTCTTCTTTCTTTCTTCGTCTTCTTCAATACGCACTGATCTTTTTTTTTTTTTTTTTTAATTTTATTTCTGTCTAATCTAATATGAGAAATACATTTTGAAGGTAGAGATTTGATCAACAAAATACCAAGCAACACTAATCTGCTACCAAAAACCACCAGGTACCAACACTGATCTGAATTTTATTTTTATTTTTATTTTTTACCGAGTGTGGGAAAAAAATTTTCAGATCTTGCATGCTTTGTTCTTACTAATGATCTCTTGCTGGGTACTGAAAACATTTGTGGGTACATGCTTTTTTTACTGAGTGTTTGATTTGTTTTCTCGGCAACCTAGAAATAGATTAATGGGTATTGTTCCTTTACTTGTTTAGTTATTTGTTTTTGTTGATTGGAATTTACAGTGGTTTGAATCTTGCTATGAATGGTTTGTAGACTTGTAGCTCATAATTCTAATAGAAAAAAGAAAAAAGTTTGGGTTTGGGGTCAGAAAATTAGAGGAGAAAAAAGAGGAATGTGGTGTTCGATTTACCATATATAAATTTAAATATCATTTTCATCATCATTGTGAAAATTATTTTAGCTATTATAGTATAATTTATGTATAAGCCTATCTGTTTAGGAAACTAGATACTTTTGATGTAAAAAACTAAGGTTGTGATTGTTTCCCTCCTTGAGTTTAAGAAATTTCTCAATATGAATGGGTTAAGTTAGCTAAATTACATTTGATAGTTGATGGTTAGAAGCGTTAAATTACATTTCTCAGTGTGCATTGCTTATAAGCAAATTTATAGCTTTGAGCAGAGAATGCTAGGCTTAGGTTTGCCTTTTGCTAAGAAAATGTGTCCTTGGCCCTGTTCTAGTGTTTCTAACTTAATTCAACCTTGGAATTAAAGTATCACCCACGCTTTTTTTTTTTATTTTTTTTTTCTTTTCCTAGGTTTTTCTCAGCAACCAAATAGCGGCTGTGATTGGTTAGGATTGTAGAGACAAAGTTTAATAATGATTAGTTTTTTTGTTTGCTTGATTTTGTTCAATATTGGCTTTGTTTCGAGTCTCATTTTGTTTGGTTTATTTTTTGGCATCTGTCTGATTGCTGAAAAAATGGAAAGAAAATGATTGTTAAGTCAAAGTTAATATTAGTTTCTACACTACTAGTTAATCAAATTAACATCAGTAGGGACTAGAGAGAAGGTGGAGGTTTCAAATATTAATAGTATTGCAATGTTTTTGTATTGTATATAGGTAGGAGGATTGTTTAGTTGTTTTTGCCTGTGGATGACAATGTGTATTGAGAGATTTGGGGAAATTATTGAGTACCATCTACTTTTTTTTGTTTAGATTTTGTTATTATTTCCGAGAATGTTCAGTTATTTCTAAAAAGCCTTTTTCTATTGTAACTACCAACCATTTCAGTCTTCTCTTTTTTTCTTTTTTACTATTTGCACTTGTCAAGCACACTTTGCTTTATACTGGAGGATTCATGAATGAGATCAAGGTTTTTTATGATAAGGCTCATTGGCTTGTTTTTATGGTTTTGCTAATATGCTTCAACCTTACTGGTTGACTTTATAGATGGGTAAAAACACTACTTCCAACCCCAAGGCAAAAAAGGCAAGAGCATTATGGGGTAATAATCCAAGCTGGACAACTACTTTTTGTAACCTTTGTATGGAACGGATTCAACTCGGGAATAGATCAAGAGGTGCTGCCTTTAGTACCGAAGGTTGGACCAATCTAGTGACCAAATTTTGTGATGAGACTAGTCAAAACTATGATAGGGACCAATTAAAAAGTAGGTGGGATGTATTAAAAGGTGATTGGAGAGTGTGGGAACAATTGAGGAATCTTGACACAGGTTTAGGTTGGGATGTAGTGATGGGAACGATTTGTGCTACTGATGATTGGTGGATCCAGAAGTTGAAGGTGAGTTGAGTATTTTAATAATAGGTAGTTAATTGGAGATAGTTTTTTTATATTATTGTTATATGAGTGAAATTACAATTACATTTTGTAGGAATTACCCAAAGCTAAAAAATTCTGAGAGAAAGGTCTACAGAATCTAGAACAACTTGATATAATGTTTAGGGATGTTGCAGCAACTGGAGTAGCTGCATGGACCCCTTCTTCAAATACACTCCCTCCAACAATGCCACAAGAGGGTGCTGGTGATTCAGATGGTAGCTCCGAATTTAAGGATGATCAATGTGACAAGAGTTTAGACATTGATAGTTTGCAGCAAGGACATACTAGTCAATCACGTAGTTTAGGACAAAAGCGAACTAGTGAATCAATACCCTCACAGAAGAAAACGAAGAATAGTACTCCAAGAAACAATTGGAAAAATCTTTTGAAAAAAAAAAAAAAAAAACCATTAGTAATTTTTGTACGAAAATGCCCATCGGTTAGATTGGTCAAGAATTTTGACCGGAATCAAATGTCGGCATGTGTACATGAAAACTTGTAGATGATATATTAAGAGAGCCAAGAAACAAATGCAAAATTCAATAGAAAGAAAAGAAAAGAAAAGAAAAAAAACTCGTATCAATTTTGTACGAAAATGCCCCTAGGTTAGGTTGGCCAAGAATTTTAACCTGAATCTAGTATCGGCGTTTTTGCATGATAACTTGTAGATAGTATATATAGAGCTCCAAGAAACAAATGGGAAAATATTTTGGAAAAAAAAAAAAAACAAACCCTCGAGTAATTTCTGTACGAAAATGCCCCTCGGTTAGAATGGCGAAGAATTTTAACCGGAATCAAATGTAGGCATGTGTGCATGAAAACTTGTAGATAGCATATTAAGAGAGCCAAGAAACAAATGCAAAATTCGTTACCAAAAAAAAGTATCAATTTTGTACGAAAATGCTCCTAGGATAGGCTGGTCAAGAATTTTGACCAAAATCAAATATCGGCATGTGTGCGCGAAAACTTGTAGATAGCTGCTTAAAACGTCAAAGAAACAAATGGGAAATTCAGGAGGAAAAAAAAGAAAAAGAAAAACTTGTATGAATTCTGATTGAAAATGCACCTCGGTTAGACTGGTCAAGAATTTTGCCCAGAATGAAATTTCGGCGTGTGTGCATGAAAACTTGTAGACTGCACATTAAGGCGACGAAGAAACAAATGCAAAATTCTGTAGAAAGAAAAGAACAAAAAACAAAAAATCGTATCAATTTTGTGTAAAAATGCCCTTAGGACAGACTGCTCAAGAATTTTGACCTGAATCAAATGTCGGCGTGTGTGCGTGAAAACTTGCAGATAGCACATTATGACGTCGAAGATACAAATGCAAAATTCTTTACAAAGATAAGAAAAAAAAAAAAAACTCGTATCAATTTTGAACAAAAATAGCACTTTGTCAAATTGGTCAACAATTTTCACCTGAATCCAGTATCAGTATTTTTGCATTAAAACTTGTAGATAGCATATATAGTGCTCCAAGAAACAATTGGAAAAATCTTTTGAAAAAAAAAAAAAAAAAAACCATTAGTAATTTTTGTACGAAAATGCCCATGGTTCAGACTGGTCAAGAATTTTGACCGGAATCAAATGTCGGCATGTGTGCATGGAAACTTGTAGATGATATATTAAGAGAGCCAAGAAACGAATGCAAAATTCTTTAGAAAGAAAAGAAAAGAAAAGAAAAAAAGCTCGTATCAATTTTGTACGAAAATGCCCCTAGGTTAGGTTGGCCAAGAATTTTGACCTGAATCCAGTATCGGCGTTTTTGCATGAAAACTTGTAGATAGTGTATATAGAGCTCCAAGAAACAAATGGGAAAATATTTTGGAAAAAAAAAAAAAAAAACCCTCGAGTAATTTTTGTAAGAAAATGCCTCTCAGTTAGACTGGCGAAGAATTTTAACCGGAATCAAATGTAGGCATGTGTGCATGAAAACTTGTAGATAGCATATTAAGAGAGCCAAGAAACAAATGCAAAATTCTTTACCAAAAAAAAGTATCAATTTTGTACAAAAATGCTCCTAGGATAGGTTGGTCAAGAATTTTGACCTAAATCAAATATCGGCATGTGTGCGTGAAAACTTGTAGACAGCTGCTTAGAACGTCGAAGAAACAAATGGGAAATTCAGGAGGAAAAAAAAGAAAAAGAAAAACTTGTATGAATTCTGAACGAAAATGCACCTCGGTTAGACTGGTCAAGAATTTGGACCTGAATGAAATGACGGCGTGTGTGCATGAAAACTTGTATACTGCACATTAAGGCGACGAAGAAACAAATGCAAAATTCTGTAGCAAGAAAAGAACAAAAAACAAAAAATCGTATCAATTTTGTGCAAAAATGCCCTTAGGTCAGACTGCTCAAGAATTTTGACCTGAATCAAATGTTGGCGTGTGTGCGAGAAAACTTGTAGACAGCACATTATGACGTCGAAGATACAAATGCAAAATTCTTTACAAAGAAAAGAAAAGAAAAAAAAAATCGTATCAATTTTGAACAAAAATAGCCCTAGGTCAAATTGGTCAACAATTTTCACCAGAATCCAGTATCAGTATTTTTGCATTAAAACTTGTAGATAGCATATATAGAGCTCCAAGAAACAATTGGAAAATTCCATTGGAAAAAAAAAAAAATATAGTAATTTTTGTACGAAAATGCCCATGGGTCAGACTGGTCAAGAATTTTGACCGGAATCAAATGTTGGCAGGTGTGCATGGAAACTTGTAGATGATATATTAAGAGAGCCAAGAAACGAATGCAAAATTCATTTAGAAAGAAAAGAAAAGAAAAGAAAAAAAGCTCGTATCAATTTTGTACGAAAATGCCCCTAGGTTAGGTTGGCCAAGAATTTTGACCTGAATCCAGTATCGGCGTTTTTGCATGAAAACTTGCAGATAGTATATATAGAGCTCCAAGAAACAAATGGGAAAATATTTTGGAAAAAAAAAAAAAAAAACCCTCGAGTAATTTTTGTAAGAAAATGCCCCTCAGTTAGACTGGCGAAGAATTTTAACCGGAATCAAATGTAGGCATGTGTGCATGAAAACTTGTAGATAGCATATTAAGAGAGCCAAGAAACAAATGCAAAATTCTTTACCAAAAAAAAGTATCAATTTTGTACAAAAATGCTCCTAGGATAGGTTGGTCAAGAATTTTGACCTAAATCAAATATCGGCATGTGTGCGTGAAAACTTGTAGACAGCTGCTTAGAACGTCGAAGAAACAAATGGGAAATTCAGGAGGAAAAAAAAGAAAAAGAAAAACTTGTATGAATTCTGAACGAAAATGCACCTCGGTTAGACTGGTCAAGAATTTGGACCTGAATGAAATGACGGCGTGTGTGCATGAAAACTTGTATACTGCACATTAAGGCGACGAAGAAACAAATGCAAAATTCTGTAGCAAGAAAAGAACAAAAAACAAAAAATCGTATCAATTTTGTGCAAAAATGCCCTTAGGTCAGACTGCTCAAGAATTTTGACCTGAATCAAATGTTGGCGTGTGTGCGAGAAAACTTGTAGACAGCACATTATGACGTCGAAGATACAAATGCAAAATTCTTTACAAAGAAAAGAAAAGAAAAAAAAAATCGTATCAATTTTGAACAAAAATAGCCCTAGGTCAAATTGGTCAACAATTTTCACCAGAATCCAGTATCAGTATTTTTGCATTAAAACTTGTAGATAGCATATATAGAGCTCCAAGAAACAATTGGAAAATTCCATTGGAAAAAAAAAAAAATATAGTAATTTTTGTACGAAAATGCCCATGGGTCAGACTGGTCAAGAATTTTGACTGGAATCAAATGTCGGCAGGTGTGCATGGAAACTTGTAGATGATATATTAAGAGAGCCAAGAAACGAATGCAAAATTCATTTAGAAAGAAAAGAAAAGAAAAGAAAAAAAGCTCGTATCAATTTTGTACGAAAATGCCCCTAGGTTAGGTTGGCCAAGAATTTTGACCTGAATCCAGTATCGGCGTTTTTGCATGAAAACTTGTAGATAGTATATATAGAGCTCCAAGAAACAAATGGGAAAATATTTTGGAAAAAAAAAAAAAAAAAACCCTCGAGTAATTTTTGTAAGAAAATGCCCCTCAGTTAGACTGGCGAAGAATTTTAACCGGAATCAAATGTAGGCATGTGTGCATGAAAACTTGTAGATAGCATATTAAGAGAGCCAAGAAACAAATGCAAAATTCTTTACCAAAAAAAAGTATCAATTTTGTACAAAAATGCTCCTAGGATAGGTTGGTCAAGAATTTTGACCTAAATCAAATATCGGCATGTGTGCGTGAAAACTTGTAGACAGCTGCTTAAAACGTCGAAGAAACAAATGCGAAATTCAGGAGGGAAAAAAAAAAAAAAAAACTCGTACATTTTGTTCGACAAATGCAACCATCAGGTTAGACTGATCAAAGATTGCCCGAATGAAATTTCGGAGAATGCCGGTCAGGGTGTGCATGAAAACTGTATGATATATAGACTGCACTTTAGGCGCGACGAGAGAAACAATTGCAAAATTCTGTGTTGTCTAGAAGAAACAGAACAAAAAAAAACAAAAATCGTTCATCAATCTTTGTCTGTAAAAATGCCCTTAGGTCAGACTGCTCAAGAATTTTGACCTGAATCAAATGCCGGCGTGTGTGCGTGAAAACTTGCAGACAGCACATTATGACGTCGAAGATACAAATGCAAAATTCTTTACAAAGACAAGAAAAAAAAAAAAAAAAAACTCGTATCAATTTTGAACAAAAATAGCACTTGGTCAAATTGGTCAACAATTTTCACCTGAATCCAGTATCAGTATTTTTGCATTAAAACTTGTAGATAGCATATATAGTGCTCCAAGAAACAATTGGAAAAATCTTTTGAAAAAAAAAAAAAAAAACCACTAGTAATTTTTGTACGAAAATGCCCATCGGTCAGACTGGTCAAGAATTTTGACTGGATTCAAATGTCGGCATTTGTACATGAAAACTTGTAGATGATATATTAAGAGAGCCAAGAAACAAATGCAAAATTCATTAGAAAGAAAGGAAAAGAAAAGAAAAAAAAAATCGTATCAATTTTGAACAAAAATAGCCCTAGGTGAAATTGGTCAACAATTTTCACCTGAATCCAGTATCAGTATTTTCGCATTAAAACTTGTAGATAGCATATATAGAGCTCCAAGAAACAATTGGAAAATTCCATTGGAAAAAAAAAAAAAAACTATCGTAATTTTTGTACGAAAATGCCCATGGGTCAGACTGGTCAAGAATTTTGACCGGAATCAAATGTCGGCAGGTGTGCATGGAAACTTGTAGATGATATATTAAGAGAGCTAAGAAACGAATGCAAAATTCTTTAGAAAGAAAAGAAAAGAAAAGAAAAAAAGCTCGTATCAATTTTGTACGAAAATGCCCCTAGGTTAGGTTGGCCAAGAATTTTGACCTGAATCCAGTATCGGCGTTTTTGCATGAAAACTTGTAGATAGTATATATAGAGCTCCCTGAAACAAATGGGAAAATATTTTGGAAAAAAAAAAAAAAACCCTCGAGTAATTTTTGTAAGAAAATGCCCCTCAGTTAGACTGGCGAAGAATTTTAACCAGAATCAAATGTAGGCATGTGTGCATGAAAACTTGTAGATAGCATATTAAGAGAGCCAAGAAACAAATGCAAAATTCTTTACCAAAAAAAAGTATCAATTTTGTACAAAAATGCTCCTAGGATAGGTTGGTCAAGAATTTTGACCTAAATCAAATATCGGCATGTGTGCATGAAAACTTGTAGACAGCTGCTTAAAACGTCGAAGAAACAAATGCGAAATTCAGGAGGAAAAAAAAAAAAAAAAAACTCGTATCAATTCTGATCGAAAATTGTAGACAGCTTGCTTAAAAGCGGGAAGAAAAAATGGGAAATTCAGGAGGAAAAAAAAGAAAAAGAAAAATTGTATGAATTTGAACGAATTCACGCTCGGTTAGACTGGTCAAGAGTTGGATCCAGAAGAAATGACGGCGTTTGTGCATGAAAACTTGTAGATGCACATTAAGGCGACGAGAACAAATGCAAATTCTGTAGCAAGAGAAAGAACAAAAAAAAAAAATCGCATCAATGTTGAACAAAAATAGCCTAGGCTCAAATATGGTCAACAATTTTCACACTGAATCAGTATCACTATTTTGCATTAAAAACTTGTAGATAGCATATAATAGTGCTCCAAAACAATTGGGAAAAATTTTTTGGAAAAAAAAAAAAAAAACCATTAGTAATTTTTGTACAATGCCACATTCGTCAGACTGGTCAAGAATTTTGACTGGAATCAAATGTCGGCATTTGTACATGAAAACTTGTAGATGATATATTAAGGGAGCCAAGAAACAAATGCAAAATTCATTAGAAAGAAAGGAAAAGAAAAGGAAAAAAAAATCGTATCAATTTTGAACAAAAATAACCCTAGGTTAAATTGGTCAACAATTTTCACCTGAATCCAGTATCAGTATTTTTGCATTAAAACTTGTAGATAGCATATATAGAGCTCCAAGAAACAATTGGGAAATTCCATTGGAAAAAAAAAAAAAAAACTATAGTAATTTTTGTACGAAAATGCCCATGGTTCAGACTGGTCAAGAATTTTGACCGTAATCAAATGTCGGCATGTGTGCATGGAAACTTGTAGATGATATATTAAGAGAGCCAAGAAACGAATGCAAAATTCTTTAGAAAGAAAAGAAAAGAAAAGAAAAAAAGCTCGTATCAATTTTGTACGAAAATGCCCCTAGGTTAGGTTGGCCAAGAATTTTGACCTGAATCCAGTATTGGCGTTTTTGCATGAAAACTTGTAGAGAGTATATATAGAGCTCCAAGAAACAAATGGGAAAATATTTTGAAAAAAAAAAAAAACAACCCTCGAGTAATTTTTGTAAGAAAATGCCCCTCGGTTAGACTGGCGAAGAATTTTAACCGGAATCAAATGTAGGCATGTGTGCATGAAAACTTGTAGATAGCATATTAAGAGAGCCAAGAAACAAATGCAAAATTCTTTACCAAAAAAAAGTATCAATTTTGTACAAAAATGCTCGTAGGATAGGTTGGTCAAGAATTTTGACCTAAATCAAATATCGGCATGTGTGCGTGAAAACTTGTAGACAGCTGCTTAAAACGTCGAAGAAACAAATGCGAAATTCAGGAGGAAAAAAAAAAAAAAACTCGTATCAATTCTGATCGAAAATGCACCTCGGTTAGACTGGTCAAGAATTTTGCCCAGAATGAAATTTCGGCGTGTGTGCATGAAAACTTGTAGACTGCACATTAAGGCGACGAAGAAACAAATGCTAAATTCTGTAGAAAGAAAAGAACAAAAAACAAAAAATCGTATCAATTTTGTGTAAAAATGCCCTTAGGTCAGACTGCTCAAGGATTTTGACCTGAATCAAATGTCGGCGTGTGTGCGTGAAAACTTGCAGACAGCACATTATGACGTCGAAGATACAAATGCAAAATTCTTTACAAAGACAAGAAACAAAAAAAAAATAATAAAAACTCGTATCAATTTTGAACAAAAATAGCACTTGGTCAAATTGGTCAACAATTTTCACCTGAATCCAGTATCAGTATTTTTGCATTAAAACTTGTAGATAGCATATATAGTGCTCCAAGAAACAATTGGAAAAATCTTTTGAAAAAAAAAAAAAAAAAAACCATTAGTAATTTTTGTACGAAAATGCCCATCGGTCAGACTGATCAAGAATTTTGACTGGAATCAAATGTCGGCATTTGTACATGAAAACTTGTAGATGATATATTAAGAGAGCCAAGAAACAAATGCAAAATTCATTAGAAAGAAAGGAAAAGAAAAGAAAAAAAACTCGTATCAATTTTGTACGAAAATGCCCCTAGGTTAGGTTGGCCAAGAATTTTAACCTGAATCCAGTATCGGTGTTTTTGCATGAAAACTTGGAGATAGTATATATAGAGCTCCAAGAAACAAATGGGAAAATATTTTGGAAAAAAAAAAAAAAAACCCTCGAGTAATTTTTGTAAGACAATGCCCCTCGGTTAGACTGGCGAAGAATTTTAACCGGAATCAAATGTAGGCATGTGTGCATGAAAACTTGTAGATAGCATATTAAGAGAGCCAAGAAACAAATGCAAAATTCTTTACCAAAAAAAAGTATCAATTTTGTACAAAAATGCTCCTAGGATAGGTTGGTCAAGAATTTTGACCTAAATCAAATATCGGCATGTGTGCGTGAAAACTTGTAGACAGCTGCTTAAAACGTCGAAGAAACAAATGCGAAATTCGGGAGGAAAAAAGAAAAAATAGAAAAACTCGTATCAATTCTGATCGAAAACTTGTAGACAGCTGCTTAAAACGTCGAAGAAACAAATGGGAAATTCAGGAGGAAAAAAAAGAAAAAGAAAAACTTGTATGAATTCTGAACGAAAATTCACCTCGGTTAGACTGGTCAAGAATTTGGACCTGAATGAAATGACGGCGTGTGTGCATGAAAACTTGTAGACTGCACATTAAGGCGACGAAGAAACAAATGCAAAATTCTGTAGCAAGAAAAGAACAAAAAACAAAAAATCGTATCAATTTTGTGCAAAAATGCCCTTAGGTCAGACTGCTCAAGAATTTTGACCTGAATCAAATGTCGGCGTGTGTGCGAGAAAACTTGTAGACAGCACATTATGACGTCGAAGATACAAATGCAAAATTCTTTACAAAGAAAAGAAAAGAAAAAAAAAATCGTATCAATTTTGTACAAAAATAGCCCTAGGTCAAATTGATCAACAATTTTCACCTGAATCCAGTATCAGTATTTTTGCATTAAAACTTGTAGATAGCATATATAGAGCTCCAAGAAACAATTGGAAAATTCCATTGGAAAAAAAAAAAAAACTATAGTAATTTTTGTACGAAAATGCCCATGGGTCAGACTGGTCAAGAATTTTGACCGGAATCAAATGTCGGCAGGTGTGCATGGAAACTTGTAGATGATATATTAAGAGAGCCAAGAAACGAATGCAAAATTCTTTAGAAAGAAAAGAAAAGAAAAGAAAAAAAGCTCGTATCAATTTTGTACGAAAATGCCCATAGGTTAGGTTGCACAGATGCCCACAAAAACCGGAATCAAATGTTGGCGTGTGTGCATGAAAACTTGTAGACAGCACATTAAAGCGTCGAAGAAAAAAATGCAAAATTCAAAGGAAAAAAAAAACCGTATCAATTTTGAACGAAAATGCCCTTGTTTAATTGGTCAAGAATTTTTACCTGAATCAAATATTGGTGTTTTTCGATGAAAACTTGTAGATAACATTTATAGAGCTCCAAGAAACAAATGGAAAATTCTTTCAAAAAAAAAAAAAAAAACTCGGATCAATTTTGTACGAAAATGCCCCCAGGTTAGACTGCTCAAGAATTTTGACCTGAATCAAATTTCGTCATGTGTGCATGAAAATTTGTAGATAGCACAGTAACTCTCCCTATGTAATCAGTGCTTCGAAGTAGAGATCTGAGTGGGAGTTGGGTTAGGACAATGACTATGTGTGACTGAAAGTAGTGGGGAAGCTTACGCGTGGCATGCGCCACGGCCAAAATGGCCATTTCTAATGGTAAGTAACGAACCTCGGTCTCATGTAGGGACTTGCTTACGTAATAAACCGGCCTCTGTACGCCACTATCATCTTATATTAGCACCAAACTCACTGCATGGGAGGCTACTGCGTTGTAGGCAAACAAAACCTCATCCACCTCAGGTCTAGACATGATGGGTGGCCGAGATAAGTACTCCTTCAATTGCTGGAAAGTTAGGATGCACTCTTCAGTCCATTCAAATCCCTTCCACTTATTCAATAACTGAAATAAAGGCTTGCATCTGTCTACTGACCAAGAGATGAATCGGTTTAAAGCAGTAGTCATCTCTGTAAGCCTTTAAACCTCCTTGGGATTCCAAGGTGGCTGCAGATTGTTAATCACCTTAATTTGGTTTGGGTTGACTTCAATTCCATGGGGCGTGACCATATGTAGCCCAAGAATTTCCCTAATCCAATTCCAAAAGAACACTTGGAGGCATTAAGTTGTAGCTTGTATCTCCTTAATATTTTTGAGATCACCAACTTGATCGGACTCCACCTTCCTCTTTACTACCATATCATCATTGTAAATTTCAATGTTCTTTCCTAACTGAGGCTCAAACAACCTGGTCATCATCCTCTGATAGGTAGCCCCTGCATTTTTCAAACCAAAGGGCATTACCTTATAATGATAATTTCCAGTAGGAGTGACAAAAGCTGTCTTCTCTTGGTCATCCATAGCCAAAGGTATCTGATGGTACCCTTGAAAGGAATCTAGAAAGCTCATCTGAGGATGGCCCACAGTTGCATCCACCAGCTGGTCGATCCGAGGCATAAGGAAAGGGTCATTTGGGCAGGCTTTGTTCAAGTCCATAAAATCTACACATACGCGCCACTTTCCAGTCTTCTTCTTTACCACCATTGTGTTGGCTAGCCACTCGGGGTAGAAGACCTCTTTAATAGCCCCAGCCTGCTTAAGTTTCATTACTTCATAAGGCGAATGCTTCTTTAGGGTGATGGATGGATTGACATTCAAATGATGGCAAATGAAGCTTGGATCCACCCCTGGAGCTTCGTAAGCATTCCAAGTAAATACATCAACATTCCTCTTGAGGAACTCCACCAACTCCTCCTTCTCCTAAAGTGGTAGCTGAGCTCCAACTTGAAAAAACTTTTCCGAATCATTACCCAGGGCAGATTTCTCCAAATCTTCACATTTAGCCTCCTCGGCTAGCCCCTTCGTAGGTAATTCCCTTGACTTTGACTGCTATAAATCCTCTTTAGCTGAGGCCAAGGACTCAGCTGCTAGTTGATGTAAAATTGCAGACACAAGGTACTGCCTAGCCATTGATTGGTTCCCTACTAGCTCCTCAACTCGGTCTCCAAACAGATACTTAACCTTTTGATGTAATGTTGAAGAGACAGCCCCCAAGGTGTGAAGCTAGGGTCTAGTGACAATGGCTGTGTATGGGGAGTACGTAACTACTACCATGAAGTCCATGTCCACCACTTTTAAGCTGGCCTACACGGGCAACCTAATTTGGCCCTTCGGGGCAACAAGCTTTCCATCAAAGCTAGCCAAAGGCAAATCGTAGGTTGTGAGATCTTCAGGTTTTAAATTTAGTCCTTTATATAGGTCAGGGTACATGACTTCCACACAGCTGCCTTGGTCCACCATCACTCTTTTCACATTATACCCCCCCAATTCTAAGGGTGACCACTAAAGCGTCATCATGTGGTTGGATAGTTCTGATCTTGTCTTCATCAGAAAAACTCAACAAAGGTTAGATTTCCAACCTAGCTCTCTTCGGCTTGGGAATAGGGTCCTCGGCCGGTGAGCTGGGCACAAACATCACCCTGGCAGGCCGAGAACCTGTCCTCCCAGGCGCAGCAAAAATGACATTGATTGTACCTAACGGGGGCCTTGTAAAGGCATTCCTTTGAGCCCCTGATCTTGACTGGTCCTTTCATACGTTAGGTTGATGTAAAAATTGTTGCAACTTCCCCTTCTTAACTAGTTGCTCCAGATGGTTCCACAGAGTTCGGCAATCCTCTGTGGTATGTCCCCAATCTTGGTGGCACTGAAAATGGAGGCTTTGGTTGTGCCTTAAAGGATCTCCACTCATCTTGTTCGGCCATTTGGAATACAGCTTGTTCTTGATCTTCTCTGAAACCTGATGCACCGGTTCTCGGAACACGGCGTTTACCATGAGTTGACGTATACGAGTAACAGGTTTCCCCGTCAAAGACTTTCTTAGGCCGTGCTCAGCAGGCAGGCTAAGCTTGAAAGTGCTAATGGCCACGTCTTCAAAATCACCGTCTATCTTGTTGAACATCTCCCAATACCTATCCGAGTATGATTTCAGAGTTTCTCCTTCTCTTATGGATAGAGACAGTAAGGAAGCCAAAGGGCGAGGAGCTCAGCTGCATATGATAAAACGGGACCCAAACATTCGGGTGAGTTCCTTAAAAGAATTGATGGAACCTGCCTTCAACCCATCAAACCACCTCTTCGCCACAGGCCCTAGACTGGATGGGAAAACCTTGCACAGCAAGGTTTCATTCTTGGAGTGTACAGCCATCTTTTGATTAAAGTGGCTAACATGTTCAACATGATCCGTCCTGCCGTTATACAAGGTGAAAGTGGGTTGAGTAAACCGCCGAGGAAGTTTCCCCTCCTCAATCTAGTGTGCGAAGGGCAATCTGGAAATTTTGTTGAGTGCTTTACTCAGGGCGTCATTCACCAGACCCCTCGAGGATGAATTACTGTTTCTACGCTTGTGGTGGTAATCTTTATCGTATGAGAAAGATTTGCTCGGGGGAGTCCTTAACCTCTGTTTGTAGACTTTGTCTTTTTCATCATCGGAAGAGTAGTCAGAGTTGGAAGGAGCTCGCTTCCGTCGTTCATGACGTAAGCTTCTTTTCAGATGATCGATCTCCCTCTGCATGTTTCTAGCATTCTCCTCCTGAGAAAAATGGCTTTTACCACGAGCTTGGCTTCTATTAGTGTGGGTAGAATGCATACTTCCCTCCCGATCCCTTTGCTGTTCAAGATCACGAAAGTGATCTCGACGCGGAGATCCTATAGATTCTGCATGGTGTGGACCTGAACCTACCATTTTTGAAAGTTGAAATCACTGAAGCACTAGTATTCCCACAGATGGTGCCAATTGTAAGGGCCAAATTTAAACTCCTAGCCCACTACGTGAATGGACGTATGCCCAAAAAGCCTAAAACAATGAATTTGTAGAGAATGGGTTTGGATATTGGGCCTTAGTTGATCAAACAAACACAAAAATGGATCCAGATGATAAAAGAATGAAACGAAAAAGGTTTGTATTGAAGAAAAATTGTCCTTAGCATGGTCCGAGGAGGTCTCAAGTTTAGTTCTTATCTCAAGTTTAGTTCTTAGATGCTACAGTATTTTTTGTTTGGAATTCCCGATCCCCTAGTCTTGTCATCACCCTTTCCTTATATACTCTTTTTCCTGCTCATCTCCACCTTCCATGTGCATGCCAAATGGTCGGTGCTGACACTTGTCCCATTAGCCCCTCCCATAAGTCTCCCATGTAGTAGCTGTAAGGTTGAAACCTACTGTTCAGGTATCACCTCCACATTAATGCGGCCAGGGTGTTAGCTACAGTATAATTAATGCGGAGGTAGTAGCTTTCTCTTTAGATATTTTAGGGCATTCCCCTGTTCACCACTCTTACCATGCTGATCAACATTGACGATACTTCTTGGAATATCAACCCTGAGTGACAAACAACCTTTTTGGACCTCGGCCTTGGTTTACCGAGGATGAATTCATCCTCGGCCCGCCCTTTGAGCCACTATGGTCAAATTTTGACCTTTATTCACTAACACAACCTTGTCTAACAAAGATTTCTCTTCCTCGAACAAGCTTTCATCCTCGGATTGGGCCATAAGCCTGTAACATAAATAAATGATGAGCTCCCAGGCCCAATATCCCTACAAGTGTTTTTTAACATGTCTAATGAGTGTATAAAAAACCTCATATGATAATAAGATAATTTGCAATCATTTTATAATTTTACAAGAAAATGTTTCAAAGTTGTCACAGTGACAGATATTGTGTTTACACATGGTAAATTATTTATTAAATTGTATACAGTGAATTTTGATGCTAGGGATATTTCTTATGAAAGCTAAGACACATATGGTTGTTATGGAAGTGGTATCACAGCATTTGGATCAATATAAAAATAATGGTTTAATTCCTAAATTGCGTGAAAGTCTGTCAGGACAAATTTGAGTATGTTGTCTTTTATTATTTTAAGTAAATCATATTTTTATGATATGGCTCTGAAATTGATATGGTATTTACTAGACATCCAGAGGAGTTGCACTGTAAAATAGCATGACGTTTGGATGTGTGTGGACAGCCCATTTGTATTTTACAAATGAGGCATATGCTGTTGAAATGAGTAGTAAACAGTAATTGTTAACTCTAATTTTGAGGATTTAATTCTAAAGTTAGGGCGAATGTTTTGAGCTATAATTTAATATGCTTATCTTTTGGTATGTATAGATTATAGATTAATTTTATATAACTTGGTTCAATGTTTAGTACTCAAATGAGGGGTTCTAAACCATTCTATTGCTTTGTCATGTTGTTGTCTTTTTCAACATGTTGTATATTCTCATGTGAGTGTATATGGTTACATGACCATGCTTAAAGGATTTTATGTTTATAAATGCATTATTGCCCTAATCTCAAAGCACCTTTTGAAATGAAGTTGGCTCTTCTAGAGATATGATATGAATATGAGAATGTGGGTTTCTCTTTAGTTTGGTATATCATGGTGTTGATTAATGTATCTTGTGTTTAGGGAATCTCTTTGAGGTAGGAGTAGGACTTCCTTGATTTTAAGAGATAAGCTTTGAGATGAATGTGTAAATATATGATAAGGAATAATTGATAGTAAGTAATAAGTTTTGATATTTGGTTTAGGTGTTACCAGTTCCCAAGTTTAAGCTCATTCGACTGTAGGCTTTCGGTTCCTCTGCTTTCAGGTAAGGGATAAGTTATATAAGCATATGATAAGTCATGATTTTATATTAAAGTATATTATGCATTAAAGGTTTTGATTAGAGATATGACATATAATCATGTTTCAGACAAAGATATGTTCGTGAGTTCTCGAAACTTTATGTATATAATTTAAGCATATTGATGCTATTACTAATTCCACGAACATGATGTTTAAAGAAAACAATGGAAATGCTTTATTATGAAATGTTATGCAAATTATGAATTTCAGTATGATGTATAAGTATGAAATGTTTTCGGGTTATGTCCTCTGTTGATCTGAACTTAACTAGTAGGGGTTAAACTACTGGCTTTCCATGGAAAATGTTATCTGGTCGGCCATTAAAAGTGGGACTGGCTCTGTTGTATCTGCCCTTGTTGGTTACGACCAACTTGTGGAGGATGCCAACCGGCCCCCATGGATAAAGATATGTATTATGATATGATCCCGGGAATCCCTGGCAATGTGAGGAATTTTGGATGCCTAGCACAGTGGTGCTAGAAGCCTCCCAAATAAGTATAGACTTATCAGATATGGACTAACCAATATGTTATGAACAATTATATTATTTTATTGATCATGAGAGAATGATTTGTTTAAATGCATTATGAAAAGTTAAAAGCTCTCATGGAAAGAAGAAGTTTCTGATGAAGATAAAAGTTTCTGAAGTTTTGTTGTGCTTTAAAGATAAAGAATCTAATGAGTTTTAGTCTTCTATAAAGATAAAACTTCTTATGAAAGTACAAGTTTATGTTAAAAAGTTATAAGATATTTGTTCTTTATGAAACGTTAAGTTTTATGACTATAAAAGTTATAATATTTTACGAGAAGAAGATTATAAAGAAAAGTTTTCTTATTCATCAAGATGTTTCTAGTTAAGACCAAGTTACCAATTATCTAATTTAAGTTAAAATGATTATTTTATAATGAGAATATATATATATATATATATGTATGTATGTATGTATGTATGTACGTATGTGATTTTAAATAATCAATATTATATTTGGTGATTTTGTAAGAAATGAAAGAGATTCTATCCAAAAGGTTTTGGTAATATTATTTTGATAAAAAAAGGGGGAACAATTATTTTCCTACGAAGAGCATATAAGTTATCATTATGAATAGTATAAAATATTATGCATGAAAAGATGTTCTTCGATCTAAATATTTATAAAATGCAATGATTTGATTTACATGTATTCTTATTAAATTCTTATGTATCTTACCTTTACTAAGCTGTGTAGCTCACCCCTTCCACTCTTTCAATCAACAGGTTTTAGTTTGGAGTAAAGGGAGCCTTAGTCGAGTTTTGGAAGGAACTGGTTTTAGTTTTAATGTCTAGATCCCAAATTAGTATTTGATGTTTAGCTATGTAGTATTGTGTATTTTAGGATCTAATGAAAGTTGTGGACCTTAAAGTATTAAGAGATGTATTATGTGAAATTAAGAATTTGAATAACGAATGGATTGTGTTATCAGTTGAAGTACAATGTAGATGCTCTGAATATCAAGTGAAAAGTTATCTCAAAAAGTAAAGAAACAAGAATGGAAAGAAAGAGGGAAGTTTTTGTAAAAGTTTTTGTAAAAAGTTTAGTTGGCTCTTGTTAATATCAGGTTTAGGTTTGATATTAACATCCCGGTCATGGTCACAAATTTGGGTATCGGGTTTGGGATGTGACAATTACAATGAAGATCTTTGCCACTTAGCATGGCTAGTTCTATTTGATACTTAAACGAATAATAGAAAGTATTAATTTACCCAAAGTATGTGGTCCGAGGAACCAGGCATGACTAAGGTTCTGTTTAACACGTAAAAAAATGATGTAAAGTTTTAATTTACCCAAAGTATGTGGTCTGAGGAGCCAGGCATAGCTAATGTTCTGTTTAACACTTAGAAAAATGATGTAAAGTATTAGTTTACCCAAAGTACGTGGTCCAAGAAACCAGGCATGACTAAGATTCTGTTTAACACTTAGAAAAATTATGTAAAGTATTAATTTACCCAAAGTATGTGGTTCGAGGAACCAGGCATAATTAAGGTTCTGTTTAACACTTAGAAAAATGATGTAAAGTACTAATTTACCTAAAGTATGTAGTCCGAGGAACCAGACATGACTAAGGTTCTGTTTAACACTTAGAAAAATGATTGAAAATATCAATTTACCCAAGATATATGGTCCGAGCAACCAGATATGACCAAAGTTCTGTTTGATATTCAAATAGATAATAACAAATATAACGCATAATGTAATAAACAAAAGAATGGTAGAAAAGACTTTTATTAATAATAATACCTTCTCAGGTTATTTACATTCTAGGGGCGTGGTACAATATTTTCATCTAGATCTTCAAGATAATACGTACCTATTCTAGCCATCGAGGTGATGCGATATGGGCCTTCCTAATTGGGCCCTAACTTTCCCCAAGTTGGGTTCTTCACAGTACCCAAAACCTTTCTTAATACAAAGCCTCTAGGCACTAATGGCCTTAGCTTCATGTTGGCATCGTACCCTTGCTTGAGCTTGTGTTGATAATACACCAACTGAACCATGGCATTTTCTCTTCGCTCTTCAATTAAATCTAAACTCTTCTCTAGCAGCCCATCATTGCTACTCGGAGTGAAAGAATTCGTCCTTAGTGTTGGGAATCCAATCTCCAAAGGAATCACAGCTTCAGCTCCATAAGTCATTGAGACCCCTCATTGGCCTATGAGGTGTAGTCCGATATGTCCAAAGGATGTGTGATAGCTCTTCCACCCATTCTCCCTTTGCATCATCCAATCTCTTCTTGAGTCCATCAACCATATTTGCAAAGTCAAGGGACTCCCTAAGAAAACCATATCTGCAAAGTCAAGAGACTCCCAAGAAAGTTTTGTGACTTTCCACCTTGAAATACAAAGTCCAATCCTAAAACGGTTTCTGCCAAGATCAGAAAAGCAAGATTATCACCACCTTTAATTTGACTCACAATACCTATGGCTCGAGCATCCACAAAACCAAGCCTTCTAGAGCCAAGCAAAAATTTTCCTATGAAGCAAAGAGCTAATCCAAAATTCTTCTGCATGTTGTCAGTCACTCCATAAGTATGTTTATTAATCAGTCTTGAAAGAACTGCACAAAGATTCACCATGTTCCCTTCAATCATGATACTAGTAATTAAAGTAGGAAGACCTAGAGCATTGAACAAAATCTCCCTATGTCTGGGATCACAAGAAACTGCTACGAATTTCTCCCTACATCCAGGGTCAGATTACTACACTATCTTCACAGATTGAGGATATGTCAATGGAGCAAGAAACCGATTTAGAGTCCAAGCAATTCTAGCCTCTTTGGCCATTCCGGTCAAAAAGGGAGAGAAAATTTTGAGGGGGCGTATGCACAGTTGAGGGGGAGCAGAGCATAGTCATAGTTATTGGTTTATTGTTGGCGGTTTAGCATTTTTATGTTTGGTTTAAACTTTATTAGTTTTTATAACTCTTGGATAGTTTTATTGCTTTCTTTTAAAGCATAAGTACATTGGTTTCATTTTCAATTTAAATATTCAGTACTTGTATTTATCTCATTGCTTTGTAGCATTTTTTTAAGTACTTTTAGATGTTGCTAAACTATCTTGAGTACTACACACTTGTACCCTAGTAGGGTTGGTGGTGTTGCGGTCTAGTGTATGTGATAGCGTGTGAGTGGTGGCAGGGTTGCATGGCTTGGCAGGCTCCGTGCTCATGCATCAAACTGTCCGGCGTGCTCCCAATCAGCGTTGTTCCAAGCGTCACTCGGACGCAATTCGGGTCCCTATGTTGCATACCTGCCTCGAAGGCACTCGTCCCTCTAGTTGATTTGTTCCTAGTCGACGCTCCTCGTGGGGCGTCAGCAGGACCTCGAAGCTGTCCTTGTGTCCCACATGTGCCTCGCGGCCTCCGCGTTGCCGATGTGGACCACGTGGGCGTGCTCGTGGCCTTGGATGCAGAACACCATGTGGGTTTGGGGCCTTCGGCCCCCTTTGCCAACGTACCAAAGAATCTGATTTAGAGTCCGAGCAATTCCAGCCTCTTTGGCCATTCCGGTCAAAAAGGGAGAGAAAATTTTGAGGGGGCGTATGCACAGTTGAGGGGGAGCAGAGCATAGTCATAGTAATTGGTTTATTGTTGGCGGTTTAGCATTTTTATGTTTGGTTTAAACTTTATTAGTTTTATAACTTTTGGATAGTTTTATTGCTTTCTTTTAAAGCATAAGTACATTGGTTTCATTTTCAGTTTAAATATTCAGTACTTGTATTTATCTCATTGCTTTGTAGCATTTTTTAAAGTACTTTTAGATGTTGCTAAACTATCTTGAGTACTACACACTTGTACCCTAGTAGGGTTGGTGGTGTTGCGGTCTAGTGTACGTGATAGCGTGTGAGTGGTGGCAGGGTTGCATGGCTTGGCAGGCTTCGTGCTCACGCATCGAACTGTCCGGCGTGCTCCCAATCAGCGTTGTTCCGAGCGTCGCTCGGAAGCAATTCGGGTCCTTGTGTTGCATACCTGCCTCGAAGGCACTCGTCCCTCTAGTTGATTCGTTCCTAGTCGACGCTCCTCGTGGGGCGTCGGCAGGACCTCGAAGCCGTCCTCGTGTCCCACGCGTGCCTCATGGCCTCCGCGTTGCCGATGTGGACCACGTGGGCGTGCTCGTGGCCTCGGATGCAGAACACCATGTGGGTTTGGGGCCTTCGGCCCCCTTTGCCAACGTACCAAAGAATCTGATTTAGAGTCCGAGCAATTCTAGCCTCTTTGGCCATTCCGGTCAAAAAGGGAGAGAAAATTTTGAGGGGGCGTATGCACAGTTGAGGGGGAGCAGAGCATAGTCATAGTTATTGGTTTATTGTTGGCGGTTTAGCATTTTTATGTTTGGTTTAAACTTTATTAGTTTTTATAACTCTTGGATAGTTTTATTGCTTTCTTTTAAAGCATAAGTACATTCGTTTCATTTTTAGTTTAAATATTCAGTACTTGTATTAATCTCATTGCTTTGTAGCATTTTTTTAAGTACTATTAGATGTTGCTAAACTATCTTGAGTACTACACACTTGTACCCTAGTAGAATTTTGTATCCTTGATGCAAATACTTCGTGTATTTTGCATTGGTTGTGTGTTGGACATGCAATTGATCCTTGTGATTGAACTTAATTGCATTGCGTGTCTGGGTGATCATTTACTAGCTAAATGATCATTGTAGTCATTCTTCAATGACTGTTCTTGTATGATCAAGATATGCTTAACTGTTTTATAGTGTTTATTAACTTGATCGCATTTTACTTGCTTATATACATACCATTTATTCAACTTGTCATAAGTTTAATGAAAGTTTTGTTTGTGTGCGAGTATTTCAGGTTACAGGTATATACATGCAAGTGCTTCACAGCTTCTAGATTAGGTGTGAGTGAGTTTTGCCACTGTTCACAAACTCACGTTTAAGTCTAAAGTCTGTTTTAGAGATTTTGTCATGGAATAGCCAAAGGGAGAGATTGTAAAATTGTAATTTACAACAAGTTTATGTTGGCTTTAATTCCATGCCAAATTTGATTGTAATTATATTCAATCTTATGTACCTTGTATTTTATGTGAAATTTATTTGTAAAGGTTGTGTGTGAGAGAGAGAATGTGAAGATTCAAGGCAATTGAAGACTAAATCTGTTTTCACGAGTAGCTCGCGAGTAAGCTTCCCGCGAGTAGCAACAGCTGGCATGACTCTTCAGCTCCCCTGCATGCTTCACATATGTGTCAGTTTTGGCGGCTTGTCAGTCACGAGTCACTCGCGAGTCTCTACATCCTTGCACAATCTTGAGTATTTCTTTACACTCCCTCACACACTATCCTTACATGTTTCCCACCTAAATACAGGGTTATTAATTGCTAAAATACAAGCAAATTTGACACAAAATAAAACCAACAAGATGGTTGATAAAATTCAACCTTACATATTTAATATTTTAGTATTTTTTGGTCATGTTAGATTTGTGAGAGAGTGGGGTAGTGAGTAAAAAAAAATAAAAAAATTGTAAAAGGATGAATATTTTATTAAATAGATGTGTAAAATAAATAGATGTTTTATAAAAATAAATATATAAAATTAAAAAAATAATTTTTTTTTATGCAAAATAGATGAAAAGGCTGCTGAACTGACGCGGTTGCTAAATATCTTTATAGCTAAAATCCAAACAGTTAGAGTCAAACCCAATTGAATTTTTCCTATTCGTTTAGTTTTCCCTCTATTCTCTCTCAGTCTCTCACCTGCCAAAATCATGTCAAGATCTAATCAAATTCAAACCACATTTATTTCTTCTTTTTTCAGTTTTTTCAAATGCTCTCCTCTTTTGATGTACGTACTTTATTGACCTCTGAATGAATGAAAGTATTTCTTATAAAAAAAAAGGAGCTCTCCTCTTCGCACCTTCTCTCTCCTCTATAGGGCTCACGCTCCCTCAATTTATTTTTTTATTTACTTTTAAAATCACATGAAATTACTGTATAGAAATAAAAATTACTGTTTACAAATTGTAATAGTACTATTTATGCATTGTAACAGTATTATTTATGCATTAAAAAATATTAAAAATTAATCTTATAATACTATTTACATATTTAAAAAATATTTTCAATTTTTAATTTCAACAACAACAAACTCAATCTAAATGTACCCATAAACTCTAATTCGAAAGATGATAGTCTCTCTTAAAATAAAAAAAAAATCCAAAACAAGATGGCATTAACCGGAGCTTCTTAGGAAGTGCATAGGCCCACAATTGAGACAAAATTGACCCTGGAAAACTTCTATTGCAGGAAAATGAGAGCTCATTAATTAAGTTTTTGACAAAATTACCTTGTAAAAGTACAAGCTCATTGATTAGCTTTTGTAGAGGTGAGACTGCCTACTTTAACTCCATCTTAAAGTTAAGAAGTAACTTTTCATCATTATCGAGCTATAGTTGGGTGGATCCCATGCTATGTAGGATCCCGGGAAAAAGTATACTTCAGAGTAGCCATATAATAATCATGACAATGAGAGAGTAGAGACATGTCATGCATTTTGAAAAATTGAAGAGAAAAGCTTTTTGGCACAGGCACAGGCACATGGCATAATTAAATTTCTAGTTTATCGTTTTCACACCGTATGGAAAGCAAATAAAATATAACAAACAACATGTGCGCAAAACATGTGTATGTAAGAAAAACAAAGCATGTATATTGTAACATTTCCTTTTTATTTTCTCCTACCTTTTGGTGAATTTTTTTTTTATTTGTAAAATTTTCATCTAAATTTTGTGTTATATTTTGTTTATTATTAATAACAAATTTGTTCATTAATCCTTTTTGAGACTCAATTAATGTTTTCTCTCTTTTTATATTATTTAAGTTTTTCATATTCAGATGCATATTTTCTTGTAAAAATTTCAAATAAAACAATATTTAAAAATAAAATAAACATTATTTATAACATATTTGTAATGACTGAAATAAAAAATAACTTTAACCTGATGTATATAAAAAAGTACTATTGATCTAACTTTTCCGAACAATAACAAGAATCTACCAATCTCAAATTCCCAACATGCACAAAAATAAAAACGCATGATTAAAACTTAAAAATTTAAAGCCCAGACAGAAGTACAACTCCACCTACAACCCAGCCAAAAAATGGAAAGCCCAGCCAAAACCTATATTTGGTGCTTTTCAGTTTTCATCTACCCACTGTTTCTATACTCCTCAACACTTTCTCATATTCCACATACCAAAAAACAAGAGTCTTCTTATGTGTGAGGCCTAATTATGCAATATGAAGGAAGGTAAAGCCTTTTCAACGCTTGGAAATCTGTGGGCTGTTTCTTTATGTTTTTGTTGTTTTCATCAACATGATGCACTTGTACCTCCCAAAAGCTTGAATTTTTGTCAGATTTCGCATCTCCCCGCATCGTCCCGCACTCCGGCAAAATTGGGTCATGCCTTTTCCCCTTTTTGTGTTCTTAAATTCAGTCCATAATTTTAGAGGACGTTTCCAACAAGTGGTTCGGTGTTCTGAGCAGTTTTGAATTTTTTTATGATTTTTCCTATTTTCTGGCTTTCGAAAATCATAAAAAATAAAATATGTTGAATCTGGCCACCAAATTTTGAGAGGTTGAAGATTAGATTTTTCTTAGCATGTGTACAAAAAATCAAGGCAAGACTCCAAGAATTGCTCCAAAAAAGATCCATTATTCCTCCTCAACAAATCAATGTTTCCTTGTGCCAAAGGGAATTTTTTCCTAAGTGCTCTTTAGAGGGGGAGAGTAGGAGGTGTTCGAAGAGACTATCTAGGCTTGGCAGCAGCAGTCCCCCCAAGTGCTGCCATGGCCTTGTAGGGTTCCCAAGGGCATGCCACGGCCTTAGCATCCCACCCACAGGGCATGCTATGCTCTCGCAGTGCTCCCACTGCCCCTCAGGCAGCGTGCATGCTAGGTCCTTGCTGCTTACGCCCAGGGGCATGCCAGTGTGCCCACGCAAGCATGCTATGGTCTTGGCTGCGTGCCTTGGCCTTGACTACCTGCCCATAGGGGCTGCCATGGCAGCATGCACGCAAGCATGTCTTGACCTTGGCTGCTGCATGCCCGTTGGGGGTTGCCTTGATCTTGGCTGCATGCCTTGGCCTTGGCTCCTACTTGCCCACATATTTGGAGTGATTTCCTAAAAATGAGAGTTTTTTGGAAAATAAGGTTATTTCTCCCAAAGAGGCAGGCAGTGGGCATGCCCGCATGTACGTCGCTCCGCATCACCCCATACTTCGAAAAAATTGGCTCATACTTTTTTCCATTTTTGTGTCCCTAAATTCATTCCATGATTTTAGAAGAAGATTCTAGCAAACGGTTCGGCGTTCTAAGCCTTTTTGAATTTTTTATAATTTTTCTTCTAAATTTTGATAGGTTGAAAGTCGGATTTTTCTTAACAGAAAATTAACTTCTTTTGAGTATTTACATTACTCGTTCTATATTTTTTATGGCAGGAAAGTAGAAGTTCATTATTTGTGTATTGACAGAATTGACTAATGCAAGAACAAGCTCATTAAAAATTAACTTTTGTGGAAGGATATAGACTCTAATCCGGAAGATGATAGTTTCTCTTTAAAAAAAAAAAAAATCCGCAAGATGATGGCATTAACCGGAGCTTCTTGGGAAGTGTATAAACCCACAGCCGAGACAAAATTAACATCTAAAAGACTTTTATTACAGGAGAATGGGAGCTCATTAATTGAGTTTTTGACAAAATTACCCTGTAAAAGTACAAGCTCATTGATGAGCTTTTGTAGAGGTGAGACTGCCTACTTTAACTCCATCTTAAAGTTAAGAGGTAACTTTTTATCATTATCGAGCTATAGTTGGGTGGGTCCAATGGTAGGTGGGATCCCGGGAAAAAGTATACTTCAGACTTCAGAGTAGCCAGATAATAATAATGACAATGAGAGAGTAGAGACATGTCATGCATTTTGTAAAATTGAAGAGGAAAGCTTTTTGGTACAAGCATATAGCATAATTAAATTTCTAATTTATCGTTTTCACACCGTAAGGAAAGCAAATAAAATACAACAAACAACATGTGAGCAAGACATGTATATCAGTATATGTAAGAAAAACAAAGTATGTATATGTATGCCACCATGAAATTGGGAAAAAAAATAATGATAAGTTTATGAAAAAAGTATTCGGTAAAAAAAAAAGGGTGATAATTCACCTATCAAAATCCTTAGAAAATGTAAGAAAGTAGAAGAACTTATTTTGAAAAATTAAAAAAAGTTGCACATCAATTAATAAATTGTGGGGCCCAAGTGATTTATTGGCCAGGCCCATCTACCCGGGGAGAACCCAAAGGCCCAAGCCGAGGAGGGCTAAGGCCCAAGCCGAGGAGGGCTATGGCCCAAACTCAACAAAATAGCCTTTGGATGCTGCCGAGGGCAGTTCAGTCCTCGGCAGACCCAAAGTTCCCCCTCAGAGAGGAGGGTAAGAACGGTATAGGACTGAAACTTGGGAGAAAGATCTGAAATATCAAGGGAAAGCTGCTCTCACTGCCATTCAATGCTCTGAACCTGACAGAGCCGCATTCTTAGGCTTTTACAACCACCCCCAACGACTTTGAGCGCAGGCTGATGGGACAAATATCAACCTTGGAAATGCTGACCTTATACGTGGACGAAGGACAGTGAACACAAGGGAATATAAAAGGAAAAATCAGTAACCTAAAAAAGGGGGGCTGGGAAAGATGGCCAAAAACGAGAGCCTCCCAGCCCACCTCCAGGAGAAAGACTCCATGGGTGAAGATAACCTAGACATGCGCGACTACCACGAAAAACCCACCGCTCGTCGATCAAGGCCTAGCCTTTCAAACCCACGCTCTACAAATGATATTGTTGGGGCCTCCTTACGTGCGAACCCAACACTGTTACGGTCCGCCACGAATCGTGTCCCCACAATTGGCGCCGTCTGTGGGAAGGCTTGTGTGTTGGCATAGGCGGTGGGTCGAGAGAATTCCGGCGTTATTTCTAACCGTGGGTTATAAAGTTCTAGTATAAAGTCTCGTTAGGGACTAAGTTCCTTGACTAGGGGCTTGACTGAGGGGCTAACTCCCACAAAGCCCAGGTCCCCCGTAAAGAGTAAACTAGGCGCTTGGTAGAGTTAATCGTATGGATAAACACTAGGGGCTTGGCCGAGGAGCTAACTCCCTTAAAACCAAGTTCTAACTCCGGCGTAAAGTTCCGCTAGGGGTTAGGCTTCTTAATTAGGGGCTACGTTTGTCAGCGTTAATCACGCGAATAATTCCAGGGGCTTGGCCGAGGAGCTAACTCCCTTAAAACCAAGTTCCAACGCCAATGAAAACTAGGTTTTGGACAGAACCCAGGCATTGCATGGTCCTCGGACCCAAGCCTCTGGGGAAACCAACTACCTGGATGTAAGGAAAACTAGGTTTTGGACAGAACCAAGGCATTGCATGGTCCACGGACTCAAGCCTCTGGGGAAACCAACTACCTGGATGTAAGGAAAACTAGGTTTTGGACAGAACCAAGGCGTTGCATGGTCCTCGGACCCAAGCCTCTGGGGAAACCAACTACCTGGATGTAAGGAAAACTAGGTTTTGGACAGAACCAAGGCATTGCATGGTCCTCGGACCCAAGCCTCTGGGGAAACCAACTACCTGGATGATGAAAACTAGGTTTTGGACAGAACCCAGGCATTGCATGGTCCTCGGACCCAAGCCTCTGGGGAAACCAACTACTTGGATGTAAGGAAAACTAGGTTTTGGACAGAACCAAGGCATTGCATGGTCCTCGGACCCAAGCCTCTGGGGAAACCAACTACCTGGATGATGAAAACTAGGTTTTGGACAGAACCAAGGCATTGCATGGGACTCAAGCCTTGGGGAAACCAACTACCTGGATGGAAAACTAGGTTTTGGACAGAACCAAGGCATTGCATGGTCCTCGGACCCAAGCCTCTGGGGAAACCAACTACCTGGATGTAAGGAAAACTAGGTTTTGGACAGAACCAAGGCGTTGCATGGTCCTCGGACCCAAGCCTCTGGGGAAACCAACTACCTGGATGTAAGGAAAACTAGGTTTTGGACAGAACCAAGGCATTGCATGGTCCTCGGACCCAAGCCTCTGGGGAAACCAACTACCTGGATGATGAAAACTAGGTTTTGGACAGAACCAAGGCATTGCATGGTTCTCGGACCCAAGCCTCTGGGGAAACCAACTACCTGGATGTAATGAAAACTAGGTTTTGGACAGAACCAAGGCATTGCATGGTCCTCGGACCCAAGCCTCTGGGGAAACCAACTACCTGGATGTAATGAAAACTAGGTTTCGGACAGAACCAAGGCATTGCATGGTCCTCGGACCCAAGCCTCTGGGGAAACCAACTACCTGGATGAGGAAAGCTAAGTTTTGGACGTGGGTCTGGCGTGCATCGCGCAGCACTCAGCAGTTATCCCGGTTAGTTCCAAGAGTTCGATTTATTGAGGATTACCATTGTTATACTTGATAATGCT
Source organism: Quercus lobata (assembly GCF_001633185.2). Classification (NCBI taxonomy): domain Eukaryota; kingdom Viridiplantae; phylum Streptophyta; class Magnoliopsida; order Fagales; family Fagaceae; genus Quercus; species Quercus lobata. Next base: position 66,338 of record NW_022154745.1, read on the forward strand.
TGTGAGTTTAAACTAGAGGGAATCTGTGTTAAGGCATTTTTCTGCCCGGAATATCATTAAGGGCAAGCTTAGATTTGATATTCATGCACAAAGTAGTTGTTACAAAAAAAAAAAAAATAATAAAAAATAAAAAGCATGTATAAAGAAATGAACACATCTTTTATTAAGACAAAGGAATAGTACAGCGTACAGTAAAAAGCTGAAACAAGTTTACATTAGAGTTAACTGCGTAAGCAAAAGAAAAGTACAAAAGAGTGAAGATAAAGTCGAGGAGATAGCTCAGAGGAGAGATTGGCTACTGTCCCAAGATGTCTTCTGAGGAAACTATTCCTCGACGCTTCTACATGCCCATAACTCAGGCAACCAAAGAACCTGACCTCAGGCTAACACCATCTACAGAAAAGGTGCAGGGAGCCGGAAGTTGGGAAGCCCCCGCAAAAATTGGCCGGCTACAAGGCTACAAGGCTACAAGATAGACAGTGCTGATGGTGGAAATTCCTTCTTCGGACATACCAAAAATCTGGCATGACCAGAACCTGCTTCGGATTTTGACTAAAAGAGGGGGAAACACCCTCTCTCCTCCGTCGAAGTACAAACTTCTCTTGAGTTTATGCTTCCTTGGCCTGTACACCACTCCTTTGAGTCTCGGGAGGACACGGCCCCTCTGCGGTGGAGAAAGTTCTTTTTCCCTAACCCTCGCCTCAAACATGATTTCCTAAAGGAGGAAGCTGAAGGATTTGTGCGTAGGTAAAGCAACTTTCTCTCCTATTTATTTGAAAAGATGAGGCAGGGGCATTTAATTCACGCAGCGTCCCAAGGAGCGCTACAGAAAAAATGTCTCCGGCTCGATTTCCAACGTCAGCCGCGGCCATGAGACTAAAGGAGTCTTGGGAAGCCACACCTCGAACACTGGGACGCCAAAAAGTACCGCGTGATCAAAGACTACGGAAATATCTCCTAATTTGTGGGCCTAGTAAATTCACGGCCCATGCCCGTACTACATAGGGGCCCGGGGACTACGGCCCACGCCGGGGATAACAGTTGCCGAGGACAACCTCCTGCTCGGCAACTTGTGAGATACCTGAAAAAGGGATAAACAGAACCAAGGCCTTGCATGGTCCTCGGACTCAAGCCTATGGAAAAAACCAAGTACAAAAGAATTATAATTATTCCAAGTTTTGGGCAGAACCAAGGCTTTGTATGGTCCTCGGACCCAAGCCAATGGGGAAACCAAAATACTTGGATATACAAAAAAAAAAAAAGAGAAGGGTTTTGAATTTCGTAAGATGGGCTACCCGATAAAAAGCTCAGGTCACTTCATCCACGGCTTAAACACCATAAAAGGTTAAGGCCAATAAAGGTGTAAGGAAGGTGGTGCAACGCCCCAGCATTCAGCCGTATAAGAAAGCTGTTCATTTAGTGAGTGATATATCTCCAAACAATTATTCCTCACACGGCATCAAACCTTCGTTCTTCTCCTCGGCGAGCATGGGGTAAGTATTACTTTTCACTGGTCGGCCTTATCATGCCAAGCACTTCTATTAAAGTTACGGCGATATCTTTTTTATTATCAAGTATTTTGGTCTTAATCGTCATTGATTTAGATGCTATATTACTGTGCCGAGCAGCGCTTGCAAATTTATAAGAACTTAGAGACATAACATGCGAAATGAGATAAATGACAATTTTCATTAATATGAAAAATTATTACAACATACAAAAAGGGGCATAAATGAGCCTATACAAAATGTGAACTGCCCAAGCAACAATTACAACCGTAGTGCAGATAAGTAAACTGTCAGGCGTCTTTTAAACTCGTCTTCAAAGTCTCGTCAATCGCTACCTCAATACTGCTCATATTACGATAAGAACCTTCCTTTAGAAAAACGACGGAGAAGGAAATAGTAAGGAAGAAATCAATGAAGAAGATGGAGGAGATGAATGAAGAAGGTGGAGGACATGAGTAAAGAAGGAGGAGAAGAAGAGAGAAGAGATGAAAAGAAAGAAAAAGGAGCAAAAGAGGGAGAAGTGAAAACACCAGGATGAATCTGGTGCTGGGAAGACTAGGGAAGGGAGGCGGAGAGGGCCACCAGTGAGCGAAGAGAGGAAGAAGCAGAGACACTTAGTCTCTGCCTCGGTCCTGACTCCTAACACGCTGGGGCCATACTATGTATGCTCATAAGAGAGCGGTTGGTACCGATGATGGATGTTCTCGACTCAGTCACGCCGAAAGTTTGACGTGACGAGTCCCTGCTTCGGATTTTGACTGAAAGAGGGGTGAGGCTGATTTTGAGTCTTCGCCATCCCTGTCCCGATCGAGCCATTATGAGCTTTATTGGAATGTGGCGTTTATGGGAGGGTTTTGGCTCTTGCATCGCTCGTTGTTATGGTAAAGTGTATCACGATTTAGTGTGTAAACCAGTGGGTAAAATGAACCCTAGGGGAGGCCAAGTATTTCAAATCTCAGAGGGAGGAAAATGGATTCTTTACAAAAACAATAACCTCCTCCTGTCCTATTTATACAGAGGGCGGAGCGGGGGGCATTTAATAGGTTCAGATCTCCAAAGGACTCTGCAAACCCAAACACGCCGGTTCCACTTCTCTACCTCGTCAAAACAAACCGCCGAATTAAAGCAGTTCCGTAGATAGAGGCCATTAAAAGCGCGCCTTGAATACCTGAATGGTAAAAACGCGTCTAGAATAAAATCAAAAGACTGTCTTACAGATCGATGCATTTCTTGGGCAGATGAAGAGCCGCCAGCATTATTAATAGGCCGAGTTGATTGGGCCGTAAGAAGAGGTCTGGCGTCACCAAAACCCCCCTTTCCAACCCGGAGGTTGGATAGCCGGGTTTTGAGGGGCTATTGTGGGGCCCAAGTGATTTATTGGCCAGGCCCATCTACCCGGGGAGAACCCAAAGGCCCAAGCCGAGGAGGGCTATGGCCCAAACTCAACAAAATAGCCTTTGGATGCTGCCGAGGGCAGTTCAGTTCTCGGCAGACCCAAAGTTCCCCCTCAGAGAGGAGGGTAAGAACGGTATAGGACTGAAACTTGGGAGAAAGATCTGAAATATCAAGGGAAAGCTGCTCTCACTGCCATTCAATGCTCTGAACCTGACAGAGCCGCATTCTTAGGCTTTTACAACCACCCCCAACGACTTTGAGCGCAGGCTGATGGGACAAATATCAACCTTGGAAATGCTGACCTTATACGTGGACGAAGGACAGTGAACACAAGGGAATATAAAAGGAAAAATCAGTAACCTAAAAAAGGGGGGCTGGGAAAGATGGCCAAAAACGAGAGCCTCCCAGCCCACCTCCAGGAGAAAGACTCCATGGGTGAAGATAACCTAGACACGTGCGACTACCACGAAAAACCCACCGCTCGTCGATCAAGGCCTAGTCTTTCAAACCCACGCTCTACAAATGATATTGTTGGGGCCTCCTTACGTGCGAACCCAACACTGTTACGGTCCGCCACGAATCGTGTCCCCACATAAATTATTATAAACAAATTTCAATAAAAATAAGAGAAAATTAAAATTGAATTTTTTTTGGGACAGATCCGTGATGTTTCTAAATATTGCCTTCGGCTAATCTCTTTGCTTGGAATGGGCAGACCAGATTGAAAGTCTCACAAAAATCCGACCAACTAGTTTGGACCAAAGTCCCATCACATTTATGCCCCCACTTGGGTTACAAGCTCACAGCACTGAGCTTGACTTTTTTTCTATATAGTGAAGTGCTGGTTTGAGCATGAAATCAATTCAACAGCTGAGCTGTTTTAAAAAAAAAAAAAATTTCAACAGTTGAGATTAAAGTAATTATCTCCTGAGCCGTGCAAAAAAAACAACTGAAATCTTCTTCAGGTTCTCATCTACTCCTACAAATTTTGTCAATGTGAAAGCAATTATGACCTATCAAATTTGTTTATAGAAAAGAGCAGCTTTATGTCAAATTTGTAGACCTTAACAATGTAATAGCTGCAATAATCAATTATGGCGTAGCTGCACGGGATCTCAATCCTGTAGCATGTGTGTGTCCAATGAATTCTCAAGTTTGAATTCCTGTAGCACGTGATACACGCTTTGTGGGGCTGCCAGGTCCTTAAAGAAGTTTGGTGGGAAGAACCTTGCCTCAGGAACCAACTGGCTGTACAGTTCGTGGATTTCAGGGATTTATGGCTTGGAATTTCTAGCAACATCGACCATTCCTTGGCTGATCGGTTTGCTTTTATTGCATGGAGTATATGGCACAATCGCAATGCTCTTAGATTGAAGAAAAACTGTATCCCGATCAATAAAATCTATGCGGACATGCAGGACCGTGTTAAGGAGTTTTGCACAGCCAAAAACTCAGCAAAGCTAGCGAACCATGATTCGATGGTTCCCCTTAATCTCTGACCCCACTCTATGGAAGCCTCCTCAGAGCCCGTTTTGCAAAATTAATTTCGACGGAGCTGTGTTCCAGGACCAGAAAATGGCGGGTATTGGAGTAGTGATAAGGAATCCTAATGGCATGGTCATTGGTGCACTCTCTGATAGGATTTTCCTCCCTGCCACAGTGGACGTAGTTGAGGCTCTTGCCTGTAGAAAAGCAATCTCCTTTGCTTTGAATCTTGGTATTGAGGATGTAATTCTTGAAGGTGACTCTATGACTATTATCCAAGCTCTCAACTCAGATTCTTCCTGTGCCAGTTCCTACGGCCATATCATTGATGATATCAGAGCTTGTGCTCTTCTTTTCTCTTCTATTAGTTTCTCCCATGTTAAAAGACAGGGAAACAAGGTTGCTGATAGTTTGGCAAAACTAGCAAAGTTGTCCCGTTGTCCTTGTTTTTGGTCTGATGGTCTCCCTAGGGACGTCCATTCTCTTGTATCTGCTGACAGAGTTTTCTGTTGATCTATTGAAATCTTGGTATTGTTTCTCAAAAAAAAAAAAAAAAAAAAATTTTCAACCACCAGGATTGAGATTAGATGCAAGCTGTTTGCAACTATCAATTTCAGCTGTTAAAATCTCATTTCAGAATCTCTGCTTCGCCTTTTTATTTTTCTTTTTTTTTCCAGCCACGCAGAAGTCAAATGAAAAGTTGCTTAGATGAGAGAAGCCGGTCACACACGTGAGAACAGTTAATGAGTTAAATTACTCCTTGGTAAATGCAAGCTGTTTGCAACTATCAATTTCAGCTGGGTATGGGTTTGCTAGGGGTTGAGGGAGAAAGAGAGGAAAAAGAATAGAAAAAAAGAAATAGTAAAAAAAGATTAAAAAAAAGAATATTTAAATAAAATGAAAAAAAAATTGAGATTTGGAATGTTAGGTATATTGAAAAATGATATGGGAATTTTTTTGAAGAGAGAGAATGAGTGCAAGAGAGAACGCTCTCCCCTTCTCGCTGGAAGAACAAGAAGAGCTGGAACGTAGCAAGAAGAAAGTGAAAGACGTAAGACATGCTAGTTACTGAGAAGGGCAGGATTCAGGCTCATCTTCTCCAAGACAGGGACAGGGACAGGGACCGTGGGGTAGGACAGGGACCTTCAAGGAAAAGCTTGTTGGTGAGATTCCAGGCGCCTTTACTCAGGCTTTTAGCTTTGTAGACTCTATGGATGATGAGGAAGATTCAGATGAGGAAGTAGAGGCACTCCGTGAAGGTTTAGTGGCAGTAAGTTTCTCAAAAGATTTCAAGCAACACATTCGGAATCCATGGGTTAAGGCATTCATTGTGAAGCTTTATGGCAGGTCAGTTGGGTTTAATTTTCTCCATAATAGACTGTTGGCTATGTGGAAGCCTGCGGGAAGATTAGACTGCGTGAACTTGAGCAATGGATTTTTTCTCATCCGTCTGTCATTAAAAGAGGACTATGAGAATATTCTCAAGAGGGGACCTTGGTTCATTGGAGAACATTTTCTGTCAATAAGGCCCTGGGAACCTAAATTCAGGCTAGCATCATCGAACGTCAACTCGGTGGCTGTCTGGATAAGGTTAAATGATCTCCCGATTGAATACTACAACCCGGAGGCTTTGTTGCATATTGGTAAGTCCATTGGGAACGTCCTAAGGGTGGATACTCACACTGCCTCCAAAGCCCGGGGTAGGTTTGCTAGGTTGTGTGTCCAAATAGATGTGGAGAAGCCTTTGGTCACGGCAATACTGATCGGAAAGTTTGAGCAACCTGTTTGCTATGAGAGCATCCAAAAACTTTGTTTTCCTGTGGAAGAATGGGTCATCGGAAGGAAAGTTGTCCATACATTATTCACCATAGTGCACCACAAGGGGAGGTTGATGTGAAGGAAGCAACGGAAGCAAGGGAGAGGGAAGCTAGTGCATGCAAGGAGCGTGTGCCTGACACATCAGAGTTAGGGGTGGGGACCAGTAAAGACGTGCATGAGAGTGAGCATGAGGATGTGCAGGAGGGGACATACGGACCATGGATAGTGGTTACGCGTAGGAAGAATGGGACAAAGAATCAGAGAAGTGGAGGGTCCCTTTCTGTGCTGGATAACGGTCAGGTGAGACAAAGCCAAAAGAAACCTGGGAAGGAGATTAAATCAAGTTTTGTGGCGGACAAAATGGAGAGTCTTGATGGACCGGCTCGAGAGACAAAAAGGAAGCTTGCCCATTCAAGCCATGTGATTGACGCCCAGATAGGAAATGCTTTTAATAGCATGGAATAGGAAGCCCAAGACCGAATTGGCCCAATTCGTAGTCCAAGGATTTCTACTGAAATGAATGTAAAGCCTCAGGCTAGGTCTGTATCAACGGTAACCAATCCGAACTTGAAAGCTTCAATTAAGGGGAAAAAGGCTATTGCGAGATCTAGGGCTCTTCGTGGCCAGCCATTAGATTTTATTGAAGTAGATCAATCTACACTGTCCCCAAAAAATCAAGTGGAAAAGCTGGTGACTCATGATGCAGCCGAACAAGCAAAGGTCAGTGGAGCTTCTTTTGAGCTGCAGTTCTCATCAATGTCTTGTCCTGAAGTGGGTTATCAATTTAGGGGGAGTAGTGATAGAGATCTCAGCTGTGGGTTTGGCCGAGATTCGTGCAATTCCAGTCAAGAAAAAGGGGCGTTTCAACGAGGAGCATTGGAGAGCTTGGAAGTTTTGGGTGAAGGCAAAGATCACATGGTGACTTGTGATGATGAGTATGCCAAGGTCGGTGGAGGAGCGGAGCCTACTTTGGGAGCTTTTACCTCAGGTAGCCTTGATACCCACACTTTGCGAAGTGAGTCACAGGGAATGCTTTACAGAGTGAAAGATGTTGGAAAATCAAGCAATACTAGCTCTATTTCTTCGCCCAACGGTTGCGTTCAGCTCCCTTGTGTTAGTGCTAGAGATGGTGATGGGTGTACTTCAACCCAATCTGACGATGAGTCCAGAAGAAACGCAGATGAAGGAAGTGCTGTTGCGGATCGAATGGAGTTTGAGGGGGGAGGTGAAGTCCTTGCCACCCTCTGATGTATGTCTCACCCCTCATCTTTGTTTTTTAATGAATATCATAATTTGGAATTGTAGAGGCGCTCTGAAGCCTTCATTTCAGAGACATATTAGAGAGTTGGTTCACAGTCATAACCCAGCAATTTTAGTTGTGATGGAAACCAGAATTGGGGGTGATAGAGCAAGGGAGATAACAGACAGGTTGCCTTTTGACGGTGCCATCCACACGGATACCATTGGCTTTACAGGAGGTCTCTGGATGCTGTGGAACTCAGATAGGGTGGAGGTAAACCCTCTTGCTACCACTGAGCAAGAAATTTATGCTGTTATCAAGGTAATAAGCTCCAACTCTGACTGGTTGTTTACTCCTGTTTATGCTAGCCCTAGGAGTGCTGAAAGGCAAATTCTATGGAATAACCTTAATAAAGCAGCTGACCTGCATAGTATGCCCTGGGTGTTAGCGGGAGATTTTAATGAACCTCTTCTTGAGGATGATAAATTCGGAGGTAGGGCTGTGAGTATTAATAGGTCCCTTTTACTTAAAGAATGTTTAGATAAATGCAACATGATAGATATTGGATTTTCGGGACCCCGGTTTACCTGGACGAACAAAAGGGAAGTTCAAGCTTTAATTCAAGAAAGAATCAATAGATTTTTTGTTAATCCAAGTTGGTGTCTGCTATACCTTGATGTCAGAGTGGTGCACCTCACTAGATGTCACTCGGATCACTGTCCTGTGTTATTAGAAGTGATTCCAAGAGTGCACTTAGGTAGGCCTAAACCTTTCAAATTTCAAACTTGCTGGCTGACAAATCCCTCCTTCCCGAAGGTGGTCACTCAAGCGTGGGGTCAAGCTAATGGCCTTATGAATGCGATAGAAAATTTTGCTAAGGATGTAATGAATTGGAACAAGCAGCAGTTTGGAAACATTTTTGCTAGGAAGAAGAATTGAATGGCTCGGCTTAACGGTATTCAGCGGGCAGTTTCTGTTAGGCCTTCTACTTTCCTCCTTAACCTTGAGAAGGAGCTTTTGAAGGAGTTTGAGACTGTGCTAAGCCAAGAGGAGGAGCTTTGGGCCCTTAAATCCCGGGTAAATTGGCTTATTCAAGGAGATAGAAACACGGCATTTTATCATGTCTCAACTCTAGTAAGAAGAAAAAGAAACTAGTGGGGGACAGCATTAGTGGGGGTTCCTCTAGAAAAAGGCGATTCCTTTGCAGCCGCCTTCAGTTTCTCAATGGCAAATCAGACTTTCCGATGAGGTTAGGGACAGCATTAGTGGGGGTGTTACGGAGGAGGAGATAAAGGCAGCCCTTTGGTCCTTGAAAGCCTTTAAAGCTTCAGGGCCGGATGGGCTTCATGCTAGGTTTTACCAAAGGTTCTGGCTGATTGTAGGCAAATCAGTTATTGAAGAAGTGCAGAGAGTTTTTAGGGAAAGGAAAGTTCCTACATACTTGAACCAAACTCATATAGCTCTTATTCCAAAAATCCAAGGCCCAGAGACTTTAGGTAATTTTAGACCTATAAGTCTATGTAACACAGTTTACAAGATTGTGACAAAAACCATAGTTGCTAGACTGAGACCCCATTTGGACAAGCTTATTTCCCCCCTACAGACAGCCTTTGTTCCAGGAAGAAAGGGCATCGATAATGCAATCATTGTTCAAGAGATTATTCACACTTTGAGTAAAAAGAGAGGTAAAGTGGGATATATGGCAATAAAGATTGACTTGGAGAAGGCTTATGACAAGCTTGAGTGGAGTTTCATAAGGGATATGCTGATTAGATTTAATTTCCCTTTGGACATCATTGAGATTATAATGAGTTGTGTTTCTACAGTTTCCACTTCAATTTTATTCAATGGAGAAGCCTTAGACCCAATATACCCTTCGAGAGGGATAAGGCAAGGTGACTCGCTGTCCCCGTATCTGTTTATCTTATGTATGGAGTTTCTTGGGCAACTCATTCAAGAAAAATGCAGATTGAAGCTATGGTAGCCAATTAAGGCTTCCTAGAGCGGACCGGCTTTTTCTCATCTTCTTTTTGCAGACGATTTGGTGTTTTTTGCTAGGGCAGATTATATAAATTGTGGTGCTATTAGGGATGTTATTGATGAATTTTGTAGTGTTTCGGGGCAATCTATAAGTGAGTCTAAGTCAAAAGTGTACTTCTCCCCTAATGTGGATAGGGATACCCGAGAGTCGCTTTGTGACATCTTAGGCTTCAATTTCATTCCTAACCTTGGTAAGTACTTGGGATTCCCTATTAAGCACTCAAGAACATCTGCACAGGACTTCAATTTTATTTTAGATAAAGTGAAGCAAAAGTTAGCAGGGTGGAAGGCTAACATGCTGTCCTTAGCGGGTCGCTCGGTTCTTATTCAAGCTTCTTCAGCCATTATACCTTCTTATGTCATGCAAAGTGTGTACCCTCTGCAGAAAATTCTAGATGGTATTGACCGGGTCAACCGGAATTTTTTATGGGGATCCTCTGATGTAGCCAAGAAAATCCACTAGGTTGGATGGCATAAGGTGGCCAAATCGAAGGAGGAAGGAGGTTTGGGACTGCAAGCAGCCAAAGGCAGAAATGTTGCTTTGCTTGCTAAACTAAATTGGAGATTTCACATGGAAAAGGGGCAAACCGTGGGCTGAAGTGCTTAGAATGAAGTATTGCAACCAAAGGAGAGTAAACACCATCAGTGCAAATAGACTGCCATGTTCTCAAACTTGGAGAGCAATGAAAAAAGGCATGGAGGTTTTTACTAAAGGTAGTAAATGGGCTATAGGAAGAGATAGCACACTGAACCTTTGGCAAAGTTACTGGACAGAGAAGGGTCCTCTTAGGCACCTCATTCAAGGTCCACTACCTAGAGGAGCTAAAGTTTTAGAAGTTAAGGATATTATAAAGGACACAGGGTGGGATTGGGATCAGATTCCTTTTGACCTCCCATCAGGCATCAAGATGATGATCCAAGCCACGCCTTTATCCTTGACAGGTAGGGGTGGAGACAAGCTTACATGGGCAGGGAATCCCAGAGGTTTTTTTGACCTTAAAAGTGCTTACAGCCTTGCCATGGAAGCTGTACCAGTTTCTCCTTTTTCTGCTAGCTGGATTTGGAAAGCTAAAACTCTGCCTCATATTAAGACTTTCCTTTGGATGTGCTCACACAATAGTATTGGAGTGAAAAGTTGTTTGGTGCGAAGGGGAGTGATAAATGATGAGATGTGTCCTGTTTGTCAAAGGGAACCAGAGTCAGTTCTTCATGCTCTTAGAGATTGCTCCTCTGTCAAAGCTGTTTGGTGCTACCTGGGAATTCAAGCTACAAACTGTGAATTTTGGAATGCAAACCTGCAGGAGTGGCTAAATACAAATGGAAGAATGTTTAAGAGTCTCATTGTTGGAAAGCCTCCTTGGAGTATGATCTTTCCTTTTGCGGTTTGGAATGTTTGGAAAAGTAGAAATAACTTTGTGTTTAAAAGAAGACCCAAAACCCAGGGCTGGCTACTGAGATAATCAAACAAACTGAAGAATTCTTGTATTGTGTATACTCTCCTAGAAGTCCAATCCGTAAAGTCATCAAAAGAATCTGTTGGGAAAGGCCACCTGAGGGATGGGCAAAATTGAACACTGATGGAGCCCTTTGCACTCACTCGGGTTTAGCTGGGTGTGGAGGAGTTGTTAGAGATGACAGGGGTGAATGGATGACTGGTTTTTCCAGGCGTATCGGTGCAACAAACAGCTTTATGGCTGAGTTATGGGGGTTGAGAGATGGCTTAATTCTCTGCAGCAACTTACATCTACCTTCTTTGATTATAGAGCTTGATGCCAAAGCAATTGTGGATGCCTTGCTTAATTTAAATTATGAGAACAATGTCATATCTCCTATATTGGAAGACTGTAGGCAGTTGGTGACTCAATTCCACCGGATCCAATTCAAGCATTGCTATCGCGAAGTTAACCGGTGTGCGGATGTGCTGGCTAGGAAGGGCGCTGAGCAAGACTTTGATTTTCTTTCTTTTCTTAGTCCGCCTGAGGACATTCTAAGTGTGTTTATGGATGATTTTTCTGGCATGCACTTTAATAGGCAGTGCTCTGATCCTGTTGTAATGGTTTCGCTTTCGTAATGAATCGTCTATTTACCCAAAAAAAAAAAAAATTTGATATGGTATAAATGATAAAGTAACTTTTTAAGGTGATAAAATAGGATAAGATGTGATTTTCGACTCTAGCTCTTTGCTAGTTAATAATGTTATACTCTCCCTTTCATCAAAAAAATAAAAAAAAAAATAAAAAATGTTATGCTATCCCCTTTTAACCAACAAAAAAAAGAAAACTCTTTGGAACTACTGCAACTCAAAAACTTTCCCATGCCTTTTTTAGGGCAAGTCTCATGAAAAATTTTATGAAAAAAAGCCTCCTCATGAAAAATGAATGATTTAGTGAAGTATTCTGAACATACGTATATTACGTATAAGATGGTATCTTTGGGCAAACAGTTCCCTAAATCCAATGGCATTAAAACAAAAAAAGTCCGGATTTATGTCACCGAAAATGACGCCACCGACTCTTCAAGTAATGAAGATGAAGAAACGCCAATGGTTCAAAACCGAGTGAAAAAACATGTTTACGAGATTAGAATATCAAAATACATCTCAAACCGAACCGTGAACGAAAATGCAAAGCCAGCCCAGAATGCAGTGGCCAAAAGGATGCCCAATGGGGTTAAGAAGTATAGAGGCGTTAGGCAAAGGCCGACCGGGAAATGGGCAACGGAGTTCAGAGATCCACTTCGGAAGGTCAGGCTTTGGTTGGGTACCTACAACACTGCAGAAGAGGCCGCCTTGGTCTACGACAGGGCTGCTATACGCAGTAAAGGGCCCAATGCACTCACCAACTTTCTTCAACCTTTGTTGCTTCCGGAACATGTTGTAGATGCATCCACCTTTACGTACATACACGATTCGTGCCAACAATCAAGAAGTTGTGGTTCTAAAGCCCAACAATCAGAAATCGGTGTTGTTGTTAATGTTGGGGGGCTGAAGTGTGATTATGATTTTAATTCTGGCGACGAGACTCACAGTTTCAAATCTCTCAAATTTCAACCAGTTGATGAACTTGGATTAGAGACTCAATATGACTTTGGGTGGTTTAATGATTATCTGGATTCTCAGAGTCTTCAACCCATGCTTTTGGATGAAATGAGTTCACAACAAACTCCCTTAGAAAAAATTGTCCCGGAAATTTCAGCCGATTTTGGTTCCTTTGAATGGGACGTTAATGCAGATCCTTCAGATTTTCCGGCAGCAGACGGTAAAATTGTTAATTACGTTTATTTATGAAGGAAACAGCTAACTTCATTTGGCCTTTTTTGTAATGCAGTGTGGTCCCACCGTCCAAGATGTGGGTGATAGTCTAAGATGTGGAAATGCCTCTACTGGGACTCTATGGGTTTTGTATCATCCCGTAGACAACGCTGCAAATAACCTTCCACCAGCAATTTTGTTCTTTTGTGATGTATCTGCTGTTGCCCTTATCCGGAGTTTGTTTTATTTTCACATGTGGTTATGTTTTTTAGCAGGTTGTTGTGTTTGTATCAACTTTGTTCTCCACTTCTTCTTCTTCTTCCTTTTTTTTCTTTTTTCGCTAGGTAAATGTGGGGCTTTGAATCCCGAGGTATACAGGGACACCGGTTCCCCTAGGCTACTAGGCCCAGGGGCAACTTTGTTCTCCACTTGTGTGTTGTTTGTTAAAACTTTGATATGTTTATCTAATAAAATCCTCTGTTATGCGGCAAAAAAAAAAAAAAAATCCAAATTTTGCTTATGTGGTTATGTTTTTTTGCAGGTTGTTGTGTTTGTATCAACCATTTTTTTTTTTTTTTTTTTTTTTTTTTTCGCTAGGTAAATGCGGGGCCTCAAACCTCAAGCTCAAGGTATACAGGGACACTTGTCCCTGGGTGCCACTAGGCTACTAGGCCTAGGGGCAACTTTGTTCTCCACTTGTGTGTTGTTTGTTAAAACTTTGATATGTTAGAGCACTCTCATCAGGTGTGTCAAATGCCAAGGAAGCACAGTAATATTGTAAATGGAAATAATGTACGTAGCTTGAAAGTAAATAACTTGAAAGTAAAAACAATAATAAGGCGGTAGAACCAGCCAAGCAGTATATATCAAAATAATTCAAAGTAAATAAGAACAATAGTTCAAAATAAAAGAAAGCAATTTAGAACCATTCGGTATGGCGGTAATCCGTCCAAGGTGGTGGTAGCAACAAGGAAAGTAATGAACATAGAGCTGAAAATACTTCTTATTGAAAGTAGGATAAACACTTACAGTAGTAGTAGTGAATACAAGATCTCAACAGTTACAGGATTACAAGGCTTGTAGTGAACAAGGATGAACAAGGTAGTAAACAAGGTAGTAGTAGTAGTGGAAGCAAGTGGGTTCTCTCTCTAAGAAGGCTAGTTCTAAGGGAAGAGAAATCAGAACTAAAACTTTGCTTCTAACTTTGCTTGAGAAGCCCCCAAACATAAGGGGCAACCCCCCTTAAATAGGCAAAATTCGGAGTGAATAGTGTCATGAACAGTAACGGATGAACAGTAACAGTGAATAGTGACTGAATAGTAAAATAGAATTTGTCTTCTTTTTTGACCTAATCTTGTGAGGAATCCCCAAGATTATGGGAATCCTCCGTAGAGATCAACCATTATTGGTGTCCTTAAGAGACAAAAGAAGCCAACCAATAAGAAAGAAATCATCATACTCTGGAGTTTTTCCTGGAGTGAGAAAACTTCTTGGATTACAGTGATCTGCTATCTGCAAATGAGGAATGGCATTAGCATAAGGTTTCGGACCAAAAACAGAAATTCTGCCTGAATTCCCCATAAAGTGATAATTCTTCCATAAATTCTGAGCAACCTCACGAATTTGATTGTTAAAATAATTACTCCAGCAGTCTGCGAGAGCCCAAGGATTTTTGAAGGATAAATAAGAGTCTCCTTCATACCATTGCCCTTGATACGTGTATCCATTAATGAGAATGAGATGTTTTGAGGGCTGGACATTCATCCAGTTATCTCTTTCCCATTGAGGCAAAGTGCTCCAGCATCTGATTGAAACAAAAGGACTTTCAAATTTTTTAATAGCAGTTTGAATGATTTGTGGGAGCTAACTAGTTTGGTCATGGCTTGTTAGTCTTATGAGCCTAATAAAGCCATACTCAAACATTTGGGAGAGCCAATCAGGACTCCTCTTATCATCATCTGAACCATCATCATAATTGACTAGAAGGCCGGGAAACGGGTGTTTCTTTCCGTACACTCTGAAACTACTCCCAAAGTGTTCTTTCCAATCAACTTGTTGAAGAATGTCACTAAAATCATCTGAATTAGCAGGATCAGGAATAGCAGTTGTAACAAGTATCTTGAAATGTTCAAACCATGAGTTAAAAGACTTAAACATAGCCTTGCTTTCCAGAATACGAGATTGTATGTCTGTTGGCAAGTTGGCAATAGCACTTTTCAACAAAGATTGGGTCTTAAGACTCATTCTTGCATAATCAGTGCCCATAATAGTCTTTTTATCCATGGAATGGATGTCCTCTTTGCCAAAGAGTTGACTAGTATTGGGTTCATCTTTGATATTTGGGTGGTTAACAGGATGGCTTTCAAAAGCCTCATTTTTTGAAACAATGTCATTTTTTGAAGAAAAGTTATTTTCTAAAGCAAGATCATTTTCTGAAATAGGGTTAACTTGGTGGCTCACATAAGCTTCATTTTGAGCAATAAGGTTAACAAGATGGATTTCAAGGTTTCTGAGAATTTTTGGGAAAAGATCATGGTGGTTTCCAATAAAAGCAAATTGAAGGCTATCAAGGATGAGTTTAATAGAATTTGGTAATTCTGAACAGGTTCCATTGTGGAATTGTAGATTTTTCGACAAAACTTCCTGTAAAGCAATTAATATATCACCATTGGGGTATGTCACCTCTACCGGGACATCTCCTTGAAGGGATGTTGATCCACTGGGTTTTACACCAGGAGATGCGCCTTCATGCATTTTAAAAGGTCTTCCCGCTGGGAATCCTTTGTTTTGAGAATAGTCCTGTACAGGAGCTTTTCCCTTGTTTTTATTTTCCATAATAATCCACTTACTAGTGGTATAAATATGAATATTACTATTATCCCACTTATTAGTGGTATTTATCCACGCATCATTGTCCGATTCCTGCAAAGAATCATTAATATTGTTAGGATAATGGATAGTTTTTAACATTTTGGTGTTATGAAAATTACCTTTAAAATCATCAGAATTCATTATTAGTTCTTGAACAAGTTCATTCATGGGAGAGTCTGTCTTATAAGACAGATTATCAATATCAATTTCAAACTTTGAAGGAAATTTGAATTTTACTTTCTGTCCAAATGGATCAGTAGTAATTCCATCATGTTCAACAAGAAAGGGATACAAAACGTTAATAAATGGCAGACCAAGAATCACTTTATCAGTCATATTTTTGACAAGAACAGAAGGAATCTTGAAACAAACATTATCATGGCACACCTGAGCATTATTCAATTCATACTTAATTTTCATTTGAGAACCATTAGCAGAAACCAATCTTTCAGTAGATTTCTCAAAATATTTTGAGGGAATTAATCCTTCTTGGATACAGTTCATATCTGCACCAGAATCAATCATAGCAATAACAGTAAAATGATAATCAGGAGAAACAACAATTTTAACTTTTGTAAACCATTTTGGAGGAAATACTTTATTAACAAAAACAAGTTGGGGATCAGTGAAAGTATCAGGAGTACCTTTGTCAGAAAGAAGAGCTTGTTGACTGGAATCATCTCCATCACTGTGCTCATTTTGTTCGTTACTGGATTTATTAAGATATTTATCAAGTTTTAGCATTGTCAATTCTTGTTTGAGATTATGGTTATCACTTTTCATGCTTTTAAATTCATGTTTTAATTCATTTATCTCTTGTTTAACAATATGAATTTCATTTTGGAGATCATTAACAGTTAGTTCTTTAGATTTCTTTTTATTAAATCTTTCCAAAGTTTCTTCAAAACTTATGGTTGATTTTGGTTTTTTACCAATTTCATCTCTTATCAAGTTTTTCTTAAACCTATCCAAATATTCTTTCTGGAGTTCAGGGTTTTGAATTTGATTTATTAGTTGAATTATCAATTTTTCATCTTCTTCACTCTTGGTGAGAGCATTAATAACATTGCAACAGGAATCTCTACAACCAATTTTAATATTAGGAGAATCAGAAGAATCATCAGCAGATTGATAGCAAGAATCAGATGAAGAAGAAAAATCATCTTCCAAAGAATCAGACGGGGTGTTTGATTCAAGGATTCTGAATAATTCTTCTTGCACATTATCATCAATGTTTAACATGTTGAACTTGTTTTTTAATTTACTGGGTTTTTCTTTACAGTCTTTACTAAAGTGTCCAGGTTTACCACAGTTAAAGCATTTACCTTTACTTGATCTTTGTTTAACATGTTTTTTAGAAACATTTTTCTTCTTAGCATAGAAATCATTAGGTTTAATAAAGTTATTTCTGTATTTTTTATGGCTTTTATCATGTCTTTTACTTTTTTGCCTAGAAGGAGCAATAGGAGGCAGACCATATTGTTCACAGAAATTTCCCATTTCATATTTAGCTTTTCTTTTATTCTTTAATTGGTGTTTTAACAATTTTT
>NW_022154745.1:83514-93122 GCF_001633185.2 Quercus lobata
TCTCGTTCAACTGGTCAAGAATTTAGACTTGAATGCAATGTCGTCAGAATTGTGCCAAAACGTGCGGATGGCGTAATTTGTGGTCCAAGAAAAAAATGAAAAATTCTTTCAAAAGAAAAAAAAAGTCATTTAAAATTTTTTCGAAAATAACCCTAGTTCGGAAGTGTCAAGAATTACGACCTGAATGCAATTTCTCCATTTTTGCACGAAAACTTGTAGATAGTGTATTCAGAGGTCGTAAAAACAAGTGGAAAATTTTATAGAAAAGAAAAATATAAAAATAGAGAAATAACTAGAATAAAAGTTTTACGAAAATGCCCTTTTGTCCAACTGGACAAGAATTTTGACTGGAATACAATATCGACATTTTTACAGCCAAACTTGTAGATAGCATGTTTAGTGGTCCAAGAAAAAAATTGGGGATTGTCTCGAAAGAAAAAAAAAATCGTTTAAAATTTGTTCGATAATACTCCTAGATCCGACAGGTCAAGAATATCGACTAGAATGCGATGTCTCCATTTTTGCACGAAAATTTCTGGATAGTACATTCAGAGATCGTAGAAAAAATGGTAACATTCTGTAGGAAAAAAAATTCAAAAAAAAAAACTCGAATAAAATTTGACAGAAAATGCCCATTTCTTCAACTGGTCAAGAAGTTTTACTGGCATACAATATCGTCATTTTTGCAGCAAAACATTCAGATAGCATATTTATTGGTTCGTGAAAAAAAATAGGAAGTTCATTGGAAAGAAAAAAAATTCATTATAAATTTGTTCGAAAATAACACTAGATCCGACAGTTTAAGAATTACGACCAGAATGCAATGTCTCCATTTTTGCACGAAAACCTGTAGACAGTGCATTTAGAGGTCACAGAAACAAGCGGAATATTCTATAGAAAAAAAGATCAAAAAAAAAAAAAAACTCGTGTATAATTTGTACAAAAAATGCCTTCTCGTTCAACTGGTCAAGAATTTAGACTTGAATGCAATGTCGTCATTTTTGTGCCAAAACGTGCGGATGGCGTAATTTGTGGTCCAAGAAAAAAATGAAAAATTCTTTCAAAAGAAAAAAAAAAGTCATTTAAATTTTTTTTGTAAATACCCCTAGTTCCGAAGTGTCAAGCATTACGACCAGAATGCAATTTCTCCATTTTTGCACGAAAACTTGTAGATAGTGTATTCAGAGGTCTCAAAAACAAGTGGAAAATTTTATAGAAAAGAAAAATATAAAAATAGAGAAATAACTAGAATAAAAGTTTTACGAAAATGCCCTTTTGTCCAACTGGACAAGAATTTTGACTGGAATACAATATCGACATTTTTACAGCAAAACTTGTAGATAGCATGTTTAGTGGTCCAAGAAAAAAAATTGGGGATTGTCTCGAAAGAAAAAAAAAATCGTTTAAAATTTGTTCGATAATACTCCTAGATCCGACAGGTCAAGAATATCGACTAGAATGCGATGTCTCCATTTTTGCACGAAAATTTCTGGATAGTACATTCAGAGATCGTAGAAAAAATGGTAACATTCTGTAGGAAAAAAAATTCAAAAAAAAAAAACTCGAATAAAATTTGACAGAAAATGCCCATTTCTTCAACTGGTCAAGAAGTTTTACTGGCATACAATATCGTCATTTTTGCAGCAAAACATTCAGATGGCATATTTATTGGTTTCGTCGAAAAAAAATAGGAAGTTCAATGTGGAAAGAAAAAAATTCATTATAAGATTTGTTCGAAAAATAACACTAGATCCGACAGTTAAAGAACAATTACGACCGCAAGAATGCAATGCTCTCCAGTTTTTTTGCACGAAAACCTGTAGACAGCTACATTTAGAGGTCAATGAACAGTGGAATATTCTATAGAAAAAAAAGATCAAAAAAATAAAAAACTCGTGTAATAATTTTGGTACAAAAAATGCCTTCTCCGTTCAACTGGTCAAGATTTAGACTGAATGCAAGGTCGTCATTTTTGTGCCAAACGTGCGGATGGCGTTAAATTTGGTGGTCCAAGAAAAAATGAAAAAACTTCCTTTCAAAAGAAAAAAACAAAAAGTCATTTAAAATTTTTCTTGTAAATACCCCTAGTTCGAAGTGGTCAAGCATTACCGACCAGAATGCATTCTCCATTTTTTGCCACGAAAACTTGTAGATAGTGTATTCAGAGGTCTCAAAAACAGGTGGAAAATTTTATAGAAAAGAAAAATATAAAAATAGAGAAATAACTCGAATAAAAGTTTTACGAAAATGCCGTTTTGTCCAATTGGACAAGAATTTTGACTGGAATACAATATCGACATTTTTACAACAAAACTTGTAGATAGCACGTTTAGTGGTCCAAGAAAAAAATTGGGGATTGTTTCGAAAGAAAAAAAAATTGTTTAAAATTTGTTCGATAATACTCCTAGATCCGACAGGTCAAGAACACTAGATCCGACAGTTTAAGTATTACGACCAGAATGCAATGTCTCCATTTTTGCACGAAAACCTGTAGACAGTATATTTAGAGGCCACAGAAACAAGTGGAATATTCTATAGAAAAAAAGATCTTAAAAAAAAAATTTTGTATAATTTGTACAAAAAATGCCTTCTCGTTCAACTGGTCAAGAATTTAGACTTGAATGCAATGTCGTCAGTTTTGTGCCAAAACGTGCGGATGGCGTAATTTGTGGTCCAAGAAAAAAATGAAAAATTCTTTGAAAAGAAAAAAAAAGTCATTTAAAATTTTTTCGAAAATACCCCTAGTTCGTAAGTGTCAAGAATTACGACCAGAATGCAATTTCTCCATTTTTGCACGAAAACTTGTAGATAGTGTATTCAGAGGACGCAAAAACAAGTGGAAAATTTTATAGAAAAGAAAAATATAAAAATAGAGAAATAACTCGAATAAAAGTTTTACGAAAATGCCCTTTTGTCCAACTGGACAAGAATTTTGACTGGAATACAATATCGACATTTTTACCACAAAACTTGTAGATAGCACGTTTAGTGGTCCAAGAAAAAAATTGGGGATTGTTTCGAAAGAAAAAAAAATCGTTTAAAATTTGTTCGATAATACTCCTAGATCCGACAGGTCAAGAATATCGACTAGAATGCGATGTCTCCATTTTTGCACGAAAATTTCTGGATAGTACATTCAGAGATCGTAGAAAAAATGGTAACATTCTGTAGGAAAAAAAATTCAAAAAAAAAAAACTCGAATAAAATTTGAACGAAAATGCCCATTTCTTCAACTGGTCAAGAAGTTTGACTGGCATACAATATCGTCATTTTTGCAGCAAAACATTCAGATAGCATATTTATTGGTTCGTGAAAAAAAATAGGAAGTTCATTGGAAAGAAAAAAAATTCATTATAAATTTGTTCGAAAAAAACACTAGATCCGACAGTTTAAGAATTACGACCAGAAAGCAATGTCTCCATTTTTCCACGAAAACCTGTAGACAGTATATTTAGAGGTCACAGAAACAAGTGGAATATTCTATAGAAAAAAAGATCAAAAAAAAAAAAAAACTCGTGTATAATTTGTACAAAAAATGCCTTCTCGTTCAAAACTGGTAAAGAATTTAGACCTTGAATGCAATGTCGTCATTTTTGTGCCCAAACGTGCCGAATTGGCGTAATTTGGTGGTCCAAGAAAAAAAGAAAAATTCTCCTTTCAAAAAGAAAATAAAAAAAGTCATTTAAAATTTTTTTTCGTTAAATACGCCTAGTTACGAAGTGTCAAGAATTAACGGCCAGAATGCAATTTCTAATTTCTCCATTTTGCACGAAAAACCTTGTAGATAGTGTATTCAGGTCGTAAAAAACAAGTGGAAAAATTTTATAGAAAAGAAAAATATAAAAATAGAGAAATAACTCGAATAAAAGTTTTACCAAAATGCCCTTCTGTCCAACTGGACAAGAATTTTGACTGGAATACAATATCGACATTTTTACGGCAAAACTTGTAGATAGCATGTTTAGTGTACCAAGAAAAAAATTGGGGATTGTTTCGAAAGAAAAAAAAAATTGTTTAAAATTTGTTCGATAATATTCCTAGATCTGACAGGTCAAGAATATCGACTAGAATGCGATGTCTCCATTTTTGCACGAAAATTTCTAGGTAGTATATTCAGAGATCGTAGAAACAATGGTAATATTCTGCAGAAAAAAAAATTAAAAAAAAAAAAAACTCGAATAAAATTTGAACGAAAATGCCCTTTTCTTCAGCTGGTGAAGTAGTTTGACTGGCACACAATATCGTCATTTTTGCTGCAAAACATTCGGATAGCATATTTAGCGGTTCATGAAAAAAACGGGAAATTCGTTTGAAAGAAAAAGAAAATTCATTATAAATTTGTTCGAAAATAACATTAGATCCGACAGGTTTAGAATTACGACCAGAAGGCACTGTCTCCATTTTTGCTCGAAATCCTGTAGACAGTATATTTAGCGGTCACAGAAACAAGTGGAATATTCTATAGAAAAAAAGATCAAAAAAAAAAAACTCGTGTATAATTTGTACAAAAAATGCCTTCTCGTTCAACTGGTCAAGAATTTAGACTTGAATGCAATGTCGTCATTTTTGTGCCAAAACGTGCGGATGGCGTAATTTGTGGTCCAAGAAAAAAATGAAAAATTCTTTCAAAAGAAAAAAAAAAGTCATTTAATATTTTTCCGTAAATACCCCTTGTTCCGAAGTGTCAAGCATTACGACCAGAATGCAATTTCTCCATTTTTGCACGAAAACTTGTAGATAGTGTATTCAGAGGTCTCAAAAACAAGTGGAAAATTTTATAGAAAAGAAAAATATAAAAATAGAGAAATAACTCGAATAAAAGTTTTACGAAAATGCCCTTTTGTCCAACTGGACAAGAATTTTGACTAGAATACAATATCGACATTTTTACAACAAAACTTGTAGATAGCACGTTTAGTGGTCCAAGAAAAAAATTGGGGATTGTTTCGAAAGAAAAAAAAATTGTTTAAAATTTGTTCGATAATACTCCTAGATTCGACAGGTCAAGAACACTAGATCCGACAGTTTAAGTATTACGACTAGAATGCAATGTCTCCATTTTTGCACGAAAACCTGTAGACAGTATATTTAGAGGCCATAGAAACAAGTGGAATATTCTATAGAAAAAAAGTTCAAAAAAAAAAAACTCGTGTATAATTTGTACAAAAAATGCCTTCTCGTTCAACTGGTCAAGAATTTAGACTTGAATGCAATGTCGTCAGATTTGTGCCAAAACGTGCGGATGGCGTAATTTATGGTCCAAGAAAAAAATGAAAAATTCTTTCAAAAGAAAAAAAAAGTCATTTAAAATTTTTTCGAAAATAACCCTAGTTCGGAAGTGTCAAGAATTACGACCAGAATGCAATTTCTCCATTTTTGCACGAAAACTTGTAGATAGTGTATTCAGAGGTCGTAAAAACAAGTGGAAAATTTTATAGAAAAGAAAAATATAAAAATAGAGAAATAACTCGAATAAAAGTTTTACGAAAATGCCCTTTTGTCCAACTGGACAAGAATTTTGATTGGAATACAATATCGACATTTTTACAGCAAAACTTGTAGATAGCATGTTTAGTGGTCCAAGAAAAAAATTGGGGATTGTCTCGAAAGAAAAAAAAAATCGTTTAAAATTTGTTCGATAATACTCCTAGATCCGACAGGTCAAGAATATCGACTAGAATGCGATGTCTCCATTTTTGCACGAAAATTTCTGGATAGTACATTCAGAGATCGTAGAAAAAATGGTAACATTCTGTAGGAAAAAAAATTCAAAAAAAAAAAACTCGAATAAAATTTGACAGAAAATGCCCATTTCTTCAACTGGTCAAGAAGTTTTACTGGCATACAATATCGTCATTTTTGCAGCAAAACATTCAGATAGCATATTTATTGGTTCGTGAAAAAAAATAGGAAGTTCATTGGAAAGAAAAAAAAATTCATTATAAATTTGTTCGAAAAAAACACTAGATCCGACAGTTTAAGAATTACGACCAGAATGCAATGTCTCCATTTTTGCACGAAAACCTGTAGACAGTATATTTAGAGGTCACAGAAACAAGTGGAATATTCTATAGAAAAAAAGATCAAAAAAAAAAAAAACTCGTGTATAATTTGTACAAAAAATGCCTTCTCGTTCAACTGGTCAAGAATTTAGACTTGAATGCAATGTCGTCATTTTTGTGCCAAAACGTGCGGATGGCGTAATTTGTGGTCCAAGAAAAAAATGAAAAATTCTTTCAAAAGAAAAAAAAAGTCATTTAAAATTTTTTCGAAAATAACCCTAGTTCGGAAGTGTCAAGAATTACGACCAGAATGCAATTTCTCCATTTTTGCACGAAAACTTGTAGATAGTGTATTCAGAGGTCGTAAAAACAAGTGGAAAATTTTATAGAAAAGAAAAATATAAAAATAGAGAAATAACTCGAATAAAAGTTTTACGAAAATGCCCTTTTGTCCAACTGGACAAGAATTTTGACTGGAATACAATATCGACATTTTTACAGCAAAACTTGTAGATAGCATGTTTAGTGGTCCAAGAAAAAAATTGGGGATTGTCTCGAAAGAAAAAAAAAATCGTTTAAAATTTGTTCGATAATACTCTTAGATCCGACAGGTCAAGAATATCGACTAGAATGCGATGTCTCCATTTTTGCACGAAAATTTCTGGATAGTACATTCAGAGATCGTAGAAAAAATGGTAACATTCTGTAGGAAAAAAAATTCAAAAAAAAAAAACTCGAATAAAATTTGACAGAAAATGCCCATTTCTTCAACTGGTCAAGAAGTTTGACTGGCATACAATATCGTCATTTTTGCAGCAAAACATTCAGATAGCATATTTATTGGTTCGTGAAAAAAAATAGGAAGTTCATTGGGAAGAAAAAAAAATTCATTATAAATTTGTTCGAAAAAAACACAAGATCCGACAGTTTAAGAATTACGACCAGAATGCAATGTCTCCATTTTTGCACGAAAACCTGTAGACAGTATATTTAGAGGCCACAGAAACAAGTGGAATATTCTATAGAAAAAAAGATCAAAAAAAAAAAAACTCGTGTATAATTTGTACAAAAAATGCCTTCTCGTTCAACTGGTCAAGAATTTAGACTTGAATGCAATGTCGTCATTTTTGTGCCAAAACGTGCGGATGGCGTAATTTGTGGTCCAAGAAAAAAATGAAAAATTCTTTCAAAAGAAAAAAAAAAGTCATTTAAAATTTTCTTGTAAATACCCCTAGTTCCGAAGTGTCAAGCATTACGACCAGAATGCAATTTCTCCATTTTTGCACGAAAACTTGTAGATAGTGTATTCGGAGGTCTCAAAAACAAGTGGAAAATTTTATAGAAAAGAAAAATATAAAAATAGAGAAATAACTCGAATAAAAGTTTTACGAAAATGCCGTTTTGTCCAACTGGACAAGAATTTTGACTGGAATACAATATCGACATTTTTACAACAAAACTTGTAGATAGCACGTTTAGTGGTCCAAGAAAAAAATTGGGGATTGTTTCGAAAGAAAAAAAAATTGTTTAAAATTTGTTCGATAACACTCCTAGATCCGACAGGTCAAGAACACTAGATCCGACAGTTTAAGTATTACGACCAGAATGCAATGTCTCCATTTTTGCACGAAAACCTGTAGACAGTATATTTAGAGGCCACAGAAACAAGTGGAATATTCTATAGAAAAAAAGATTATAAAAAAAAAAAACTCGTGTATAATTTGTACAAAAAATGCCTTCTCGTTCAACTGGTCAAGAATTTAGACTTGAATGCAATGTCGTCAGATTTGTGCCAAAACGTGCGGATGGCGTAATTTGTTGTCCAAGAAAAAAATGAAAAATTCTTTCAAAAGAAAAAAAAAGTCATTTAAAATTTTTTCGAAATTAACCCTAGTTCGGAAGTGTCAAGACTTTCGACCAGAATGCAATTTCTCCATTTTTGCACTAAAACTTGTAGATAGTGTATTCAGAGGTCGTAAAAACAAGTGGAAAATTTTATAGAAAAGAAAAATATAAAAATAGAGAAATAACTAGAATAAAAGTTTTACGAAAATGCCCTTTTGTCCAACTGGACAAGAATTTTGACTGGAATAGAATATCGACATTTTTACAGCAAAACTTGTAGATAGCATGTTTAGTGGTCCAAGAAAAAAATTGGGGATTGTCTCGAAAGAAAAAAAAAATCGTTTAAAATTTGTTCGATAATACTCCTAGATCCGACACGTCAAGAACACTAGATCCGACAGTTTAAGAATTACGACCAGAATGCAATGTCTCCATTTTTGCACGAAAACCTGTAGACAGTATATTTAGAGGCCACAGAAACATGTGGAATATTCTATAGAAAAAAAGATAAAAAAAAAAACCCGTGTATAATTTGTACAAAAAATGCCTTCTCGTTCAACTGGTCAAGAATTTAGACTTGAATGCAATGTCGTCATTTTTGTGCCAAAACGTGCGGATGGCGTAATTTGTGGTCCAAGAAAAAAATGAAAAATTCTTTCAAAAGAAAAAAAAAAGTCATTTAAATTTTTTTTGTAAATACCCCTAGTTCCGAAGTGTCAAGAATTACGACCATAATGCAATTTCTCCATTTTTGCACGAAAACTTGTAGATAGTGCATTCAGAGGTCTCAAAAACAAGTGGAAAATTTTATAGAAAAGAAAAATATAAAAATAGAGAAATAACTCGAATGAAAGTTTTACGAAAATGCCCTTTTGTCCAACTGGACAAGAATTTTGACTAGATTACAATATCGACATTTTTACAACAAAACTTGTAGATAGCATGTTTAGTGGTCCAAGAAAAAAATTGGGGATTGTTTCGAAAGAAAAAAAAATTGTTTAAAATTTGTTCGATAATACTCCTAGATCCGACAGGTCAAGAACACTAGATCCGACAGTTTAAGAATTACGACCAGAATACAATGTCTCCATTTTTGCACGAAAACCTGTAGACAGTATATTTATAGGCCACAGAAACAAGTGGAATATTCTATAGAAAAAAAGATAAAAAAAAAAAACTAGTGTATAATTTGTACAAAAAATGCTTTCTCGTTCAACTGGTCAAGAATTTAGACTTGAATGCAATGTCGTCATTTTTGTGCCATAACGTGCGGATGGCGTAATTTGTGGTCCAAGAAAAAAATGAAAAATTCTTTCAAAAGAAAAAAAAAATTCATTTAAAATTTTTTTGTAAATACCCCTAGTTACGAAGTGTCAAGCATTACGACCAGAATGCAATTTCTCCATTTTTGCACGAAAACTTGTAGATAGTGTATTCAGAGGTCTCAAAAACAAGTGGAAAATTTTATAGAAAAGAAAAATATAAAAATAGAGAAATAACTCGAATAAAAGTTTTACGAAAATGCCCTTTTGTCCAACTGGACAAGAATTTTGACTGGAATACAATATCGACATTTTTACAACAAAACTTGTAGATAGCACGTTTAGTGGTCCGAGAAAAAAATTGGGGATTGTTTCGAAAGAAAAAAAAATTGTTTAAAATTTGTTCGATAATACTCCTAGATCCGACAGGTCAAGAACACTAGATCCGACAGTTTAAGTATTACGACCAGAATGCAATGTCTCCATTTTTGCACGAAAA
>NW_022154745.1:95482-103136 GCF_001633185.2 Quercus lobata
AAAAAAAAGTCATTTAAATTTTTTTCGTAAATACCCCTAGTTCCGAAGTGTCAAGAATTACGACCAGAATGCAATTTCTCCATTTTTGCCCGAAAACTTGTAGATAGTGTATTCAGAGGTCTCAAAAACAAGTGGAAAATTTAATAGAAAAGAAAAATATAAAAATAGAGAAATAACTAGAATAAAAGTTTTACGAAGATGCCCTTTTGTCCAACTGGACAAGAATTTTGACTGGAATACAATATCGACATTTTTACAGCAAAACTTGTAGATAGCATGTTTAGTGGTCCAAGAAAAAAATCGGGGATTGTCTCGAAAGAAAAAAAAAATCGTTTAAAATTTGTTCGATAATACTCCTAGATCCGACAGGTCAAGAATATCGACTAGAATGCGATGTCTCCATTTTTGCACGAAAATTTCTGGATAGTACATTCAGAGATCGTAGAAAAAATGGTAACATTATGTAGGAAAAAAAATTCAAAAACAAAAAACTCGAATAAAATTTGACAGAAAATGCCCATTTCTTCAACTGGTCAAGAAGTTTTACTGGCATACAATATCGTCATTTTTGCAGCAAAACATTCAGATAGCATATTTATTGGTTCGTGAAAAAAAATAGGAAGTTCATTGGAAAGAAAAAAAATTCATTATAAATTTGTTCGAAAATAACACTAGATCCGACAGTTTAAGAATTACGACCAGAATGCAATGTCTCCATTTTTGCACGAAAACCTGTAGACAGTACATTTAGAGGTCACAGAAACAAGTGGAATATTCTATAGAAAAAAAGATCAAAAAAAAAAAAAACTCGTGTATAATTTGTACAAAAAATGCCTTCTCGTTCAACTGGTCAAGAATTTAGACTTGAATGCAATGTCGT
Organism: Quercus lobata; assembly: GCF_001633185.2. NCBI lineage: Eukaryota > Viridiplantae > Streptophyta > Magnoliopsida > Fagales > Fagaceae > Quercus > Quercus lobata. The sequence continues at coordinate 96,363 of NW_022154745.1, forward strand.
CATTTTTGTGCCAAAACGTGCGGATGGCGTAATTTGTGGTCCAAGAAAAAAATGAAAAATTCTTTCAAAAGAAAAAAAAAGTCATTTAAAATTTTTTTGTAAATACCCCTAGTTCCGAAGTGTCAAGCATTACGACCAGAATGCAATTTCTCCATTTTTGCACGAAAACTTGTAGATAGTGTATTCAGAGGTCTCAAAAACAGGTGGAAAATTTTATAGAAAAGAAAAATATAAAAATAGAGAAATAACTCGAATAAAAGTTTTACGAAAATGCCGTTTTGTCCAATTGGACAAGAATTTTGACTGGAATACAATATCGACATTTTTACAACAAAACTTGTAGATAGCACGTTTAGTGGTCCAAGAAAAAAATTGGGGATTGTTTCGAAAGAAAAAAAAATTGTTTAAAATTTGTTCGATAATACTCCTAGATCCGACAGGTCAAGAACACTAGATCCGACAGTTTAAGTATTACGACCAGAATGCAATGTCTCCATTTTTGCACGAAAACCTGTAGACAGTATATTTAGAGGCCACAGAAACAAGTGGAATATTCTATAGAAAAAAAGATCTTAAAAAAAAAATTTTGTATAATTTGTACAAAAAATGCCTTCTCGTTCAACTGGTCAAGAATTTAGACTTGAATGCAATGTCGTCAGTTTTGTGCCAAAACGTGCGGATGGCGTAATTTGTGGTCCAAGAAAAAAATGAAAAATTCTTTGAAAAGAAAAAAAAAGTCATTTAAAATTTTTTCGAAAATACCCCTAGTTCGTAAGTGTCAAGAATTACGACCAGAATGCAATTTCTCCATTTTTGCACGAAAACTTGTAGATAGTGTATTCAGAGGACGCAAAAACAAGTGGAAAATTTTATAGAAAAGAAAAATATAAAAATAGAGAAATAACTCGAATAAAAGTTTTACGAAAATGCCCTTTTGTCCAACTGGACAAGAATTTTGACTGGAATACAATATCGACATTTTTACCACAAAACTTGTAGATAGCACGTTTAGTGGTCCAAGAAAAAAATTGGGGATTGTTTCGAAAGAAAAAAAAATCGTTTAAAATTTGTTCGATAATACTCCTAGATCCGACAGGTCAAGAATATCGACTAGAATGCGATGTCTCCATTTTTGCACGAAAATTTCTGGATAGTACATTCAGAGATCGTAGAAAAAATGGTAACATTCTGTAGGAAAAAAAATTCAAAAAAAAAAAACTCGAATAAAATTTGAACGAAAATGCCCATTTCTTCAACTGGTCAAGAAGTTTGACTGGCATACAATATCGTCATTTTTGCAGCAAAACATTCAGATAGCATATTTATTGGTTCGTGAAAAAAAATAGGAAGTTCATTGGAAAGAAAAAAAATTCATTATAAATTTGTTCGAAAAAAACACTAGATCCGACAGTTTAAGAATTACGACCAGAAAGCAATGTCTCCATTTTTCCACGAAAACCTGTAGACAGTATATTTAGAGGTCACAGAAACAAGTGGAATATTCTATAGAAAAAAAGATCAAAAAAAAAAAAAAACTCGTGTATAATTTGTACAAAAAATGCCTTCTCGTTCAAACTGGTTTAAAGATTACTGAATGCAATGTCGTTTCATTTTTGTGCCAAAACGTGCGGATGGCGTAATTTGTGGTCCTAGAAAAAAATGAAAAATTCTTTCAAAAGAAAAAAAAAAAGTCATTTAAATTTTTTTCGTAAATACCCCTAGTTACGAAGTGTCAAGAATTACGACCAGAATGCAATTTCTCCATTTTTGCACGAAAACTTGTAGATAGTGTATTCAGAGGTCTCAAAAACAAGTGGAAAATTTTATAGAAAAGAAAAATATAAAAATAGAGAAATAACTCGAATAAAAGTTTTACGAAAATGCCCTTTTGCCCAACTGGACAAGAATTTTAAATGGAATACAATATCGACATTTTTACAACAAAACTTGTAGATAGCACGTTTAGTGGTCCAAGAAAAAAATTGGGGATTGTTTCGAAAGAAAAAAAAATTGTTTAAAATTTGTTCGATAATACTCCTAGATCCAACAGGTCAAGAACACTAGATCCGACAGTTTAAGAATTACGACCAGAGTGCAATGTCTCCATTTTTGCATGAAAACCTGTAGACAGTACATTTAGAGGTCACAGAAACAAGTGGAATATTCTATAGAAAAAAAGATCAAAAAGAAAAAAAACTCGTGTATAATTTGTACAAAAAATGCCTTCTCGTTCAACTGGTCAAGAATTTAGACTTGAATGCAATGTCGTCATTTTTGTGCCAAAACGTGCGGATGGCGTAATTTGTGGTCCAAAAAAAAAATGAAAAATTCTTTCAAAAGAAAAAAAAAAGTCATTTAAAATTTTTTTGTAAATACCCCTAGTTCCGAAGTGTCAAGCATTACGACCAGAATGCAATTTCTCCATTTTTGCACGAAAACTTGTAGATAGTGTATTCAGAGGTCTCAAAAACAAGTGGAAAATTTTATAGAAAAGAAAAATATAAAAATAGAGAAATAACTCGAATAAAAGTTTTACGAAAATGCCCTTTTGTCCAACTGGACAAGAATTTTGACTGGAATACAATATCGACATTTTTACCACAAAACTTTTAGATAGCACGTTTAGTGGTCCAAGAAAAAAATTGGGGATTGTCTCGAAAGAAAAAAAAATTGTTTAAAATTTGTTCGATAACACTCCTAGATCCGACAGGTCAAGAACACTAGATCCGACAGTTTAAGTATTACGACCAGAATGCAATGTCTCCATTTTTGCACGAAAACCTGTAGACAGTATATTTAGAGGCCACAGAAACAAGTGGAATATTCTATAGAAAAAAAGATTATAAAAAAAAAAAACTCGTGTATAATTTGTACAAAAAATGCCTTCTCGTTCAACTGGTCAAGAATTTAGACTTGAATGCAATGTCGTCAGATTTGTGCCAAAACGTGCGGATGGCGTAATTTGTTGTCCAAGAAAAAAATGAAAAATTCTTTCAAAAGAAAAAAAAAGTCATTTAAAATTTTTTCGAAATTAACCCTAGTTCGGAAGTGTCAAGACTTTCGACCAGAATGCAATTTCTCCATTTTTGCACTAAAACTTGTAGATAGTGTATTCAGAGGTCGTAAAAACAAGTGGAAAATTTTATAGAAAAGAAAAATATAAAAATAGAGAAATAACTAGAATAAAAGTTTTACGAAAATGCCCTTTTGTCCAACTGGACAAGAATTTTGACTGGAATAGAATATCGACATTTTTACAGCAAAACTTGTAGATAGCATGTTTAGTGGTCCAAGAAAAAAATTGGGGATTGTCTCGAAAGAAAAAAAAAAATCGTTTAAAATTTGTTCGATAATACTCCTAGATCCGACACGTCAAGAACACTAGATCCGACAGTTTAAGAATTACGACCAGAATGCAATGTCTCCATTTTTGCACGAAAACCTGTAGACAGTATATTTAGAGGCCACAGAAACATGTGGAATATTCTATAGAAAAAAAGATAAAAAAAAAAACCCGTGTATAATTTGTACAAAAAATGCCTTCTCGTTCAACTGGTCAAGAATTTAGACTTGAATGCAATGTCGTCATTTTTGTGCCAAAACGTGCGGATGGCGTAATTTGTGGTCCAAGAAAAAAATGAAAAATTCTTTCAAAAGAAAAAAAAAGTCATTTAAATTTTTTTTGTAAATACCCCTAGTTCCGAAGTGTCAAGAATTACGACCAGAATGCAATTTCTCCATTTTTGCACGAAAACTTGTAGATAGTGCATTCAGAGGTCTCAAAAACAAGTGGAAAATTTTATAGAAAAGAAAAATATAAAAATAGAGAAATAACTCGAATGAAAGTTTTACGAAAATGCCCTTTTGTCCAACTGGACAAGAATTTTGACTAGATTACAATATCGACATTTTTACAACAAAACTTGTAGATAGCATGTTTAGTGGTCCAAGAAAAAAATTGGGGATTGTTTCGAAAGAAAAAAAAATTGTTTAAAATTTGTTCGATAATACTCCTAGCTCCGACAGGTCAAGAACACTAGATCCGACAGTTTAAGAATTACGACCAGAATGCAATGTCTCCATTTTTGCACGAAAACCTGTAGACAGTATATTTATAGGCCACAGAAACAAGTGGAATATTCTATAGACAAAAAGATAAAAAAAAAAAAACTCGTGTATAATTTGTACAAAAAATGCCTTCTCGTTCAACTGGTCAAGAATTTAGACTTGAATGCAATGTCGTCATTTTTGTGCCATAACGTGCGGATGGCGTAATTTGTGGTCCAAGAAAAAAATGAAAAATTCTTTCAAAAGAAAAAAAAAATTCATTTAAAATTTTTTTGTAAATACCCCTAGTTCCGAAGTGTCAAGCATTACGACCAGAATGCAATTTCTCCATTTTTGCACGAAAACTTGTAGATAGTGTATTCAGAGGTCTCAAAAACAAGTGGAAAATTTTATAGAAAAGAAAAATATAAAAATAGAGAAATAACTCGAATAAAAGTTTTACGAAAATGCCCTTTTGTCCAACTGGACAAGAATTTTGACTGGAATACAATATCGACATTTTTACAACAAAACTTGTAGATAGCACGTTTAGTGGTCCAAGAAAAAAATTGGGGATTGTCTTGAAAGAAAAAAAAAATCGTTTAAAATTTGTTCGATAATAGTCCTAGATCCGACAGGTCAAGAATATCGACTAGAATACGATGTCTCCATTTTTGCACGAAAATTTCTGGATAGTACCTTCAGAGATCGTAGAAAAAATGGTAACATTCTGTAGGAAAAAAAATTCAAAAAAAAAAAACTCGAATAAAATTTGACAGAAAATGCCCATTTCTTCAACTGGTCAAGAAGTTTTACTGGGACAAGAATTTTGACTGGAATACAATATCGACATTTTTACAGCAAAACTTGTAGATAGCATGTTTAGTGGTCCAAGAAAAAAATTGGGGATTGTCTCGAAAGAAAAAAAAAATCGTTTAAAATTTGTTCGATAATACTCCTAGATCCGACAGGTCAAGAATATCGACTAGAATGCGATGTCTCCATTTTTGCACGAAAATTTCTGGATAGTACATTCAGAGATCGTAGAAAAAATGGTAACATTCTGTAGGAAAAAAAATTCAAAAAAAAAAACTCGAATAAAATTTGACAGAAAATGCCCATTTCTTCAACTGGTCAAGAAGTTTTACTGGCATACAATATCGTCATTTTTGCAGCAAAACATTCAGATAGCATATTTATTGGTTCGTGAAAAAAAATAGGAAGTTCATTGGAAAGAAAAAAAAATTCATTATAAATTTGTTCGAAAAAAACACTAGATCCGACAGTTTAAGAATTACGACCAGAATGCAATGTCTCCATTTTTGCACGAAAACCTGTAGACAGTATATTTAGAGGCCACAGAAACAAGTGGAATATTCTATAGAAAAAAAGATCAAAAAAAAAAAAAACTCGTGTATAATTTGTACAAAAAATGCCTTCTCGTTCAACTGGTCAAGAATTTAGACTTGAATGCAATGTCGTCAGATTTGTGCCAAAACGTGCGGATGGCGTAATTTGTGGTCCAAGAAAAAAATGAAAAATTCTTTCAAAAGAAAAAAAAAGTCATTTAAAATTTTTTCGAAAATAACCCTAGTTCGGAAGTGTCAAGAATTACGACCAGAATGCAATTTCTCCATTTTTGCACGAAAACTTGTAGATAGTGTATTCAGAGGTCGCAAAAACAAGTGGAAAATTTTATAGAAAAGAAAAATATAAAAATAGAGAAATAACTCGAATAAAAGTTTTACGAAAATGCCCTTTTGTCCAACTGGACAAGAATTTTGACTGGAATACAATATCGACATTTTTACAACAAAACTTGTAGATAGCACGTTTAGTGGTCCAAGAAAAAAATTGGGGATTGTCTCGAAAGAAAAAAAAAAATCGTTTAAAATTTGTTCGATAATACTCCTAGATCCGACAGGTCAAGAATATCGACTAGAATGCGATGTCTCCATTTTTACACGAAAATTTCTGGATAGTAGATTCAGAGATCGTAGAAAAAATGGTAACATTCTGTAGGAAAAAAAATTCAAAAAAAAAAAAAACTCGAATAAAATTTGAACGAAAATGCCCATTTCTTCAACTGGTCAAGAAGTTTGACTGGCATACAATATCCTCATTTTTGCAGTAAAACATTCAGATAGCATATTTATTGGTTCGTGAAAAAAAATAGGAAGTTCTTTGGAAAGAAAAAAAAAATTCATTATAAATTTGTTCGAAAATAACACTAGATCCGACAGTTTAAGAATTACGACCAGAATGCAATGTCTCCATTTTTGCACGAAAACCTGTAGACAGTATATTTAGAGGTCACAGAAACAAGTGGAATATTCTATAGAAAAAAAGATCAAAAAAAAAAAAACTCGTGTATAATTTGTACAAAAAATGCCTTCTCGTTCAACTGGTCAAGAATTTAGACTTGAATGCAATGTCGTCATTTTTGTGCCAAAACGTGCGGATGGCATAATTTGTGGTCCAAGAAAAAAATGAAAAATTCTTTCAAAAGAAAAAAAAAAGTCATTTAAATTTTTTTCGTTAATACCCCTTGTTCCGAAGTGTCAAGCATTACGACCAGAATGCAATTTCTCCATTTTTGCACGAAAACTTGTAGATAGTGTATTCAGAGGTCTCAAAAAAACAAGTGGAAAATTTTATAGAAAAGAAAAATATAAAAATAGAGAAATAACTCGAATAAAAGTTTTACGAAAATGCCCTTTTGTCCAA